>NW_025228129.1:19778-188611 GCF_018294505.1 Triticum aestivum
TTGAGCGTTTATTCAACTTTGCATCTCTGAATTGATTATTGCTGACCCTTTTTGCTACCATATTATAAGCCTTCCCAGCTCCACATACATCTACGTCGTGTGTTTGACTCTCCCTGGTAATCGCTCTATCCAAGCTTTGAGAGTTTTTGACTACAACGGTTGCCGATCACCGCCTGCTGCTCGGTAAGAACTGGTAAGAATTTGAGATTTGCTTGACGGATTTGTGACACCCACCACCACCACTTGTTCGTAGTCTGTAGGATCATATTCTTGTGTGTTTCTATTGCTGTTAACCATGCCAGGATCACAAGCCGACGAGATTGACTGGGAGAATTTATCGAACAAGGAGCTTCATGATAAGTTTCAGCAAATGATGACTGAACAGGTGCAAGATGTGCTGAACAATTTTGAAGAAGCCATGGAGAAGATCACTGGCTTTGAGAAGACGTTCGAAACAAAGCTCGATAACAAGTTTAATGAATTGCTCGCGCGTCTTCCACCACCACCACCCGCTGCAGCTAACGCACCTCTCCAACGACAACAACAACAACGACTACCTCCACGTCGCGAAGCAGACCTCCGCCGAGCAAGCCGTGTTCCTCTTGCGTTTGGCCAAACTGTTGGTGCTGCTGTTGATACTTCTGTGGCTCCTGCTGCTGATGCGGAGGAGGATGATTATGTGGGAGACTATGAGGATGAGGTTGATCAAAATCAACACTACGTGCAGCCACCTGTACCACCACCAGCAGGTCGACCTCAGGTATATCTTCGTAATGGTAGGCCTGCACCACCACCTCAGGTACGAGATGATGTCCATATTCCTAAACTGAAATTGAATATTCCACCATTTGAGGGTAGATATGTTCCTGATATATATCTTACTTGGGAGTTAGAAACTGAACAACGATTTACATGTTTACAATATCCTGAGGAGAGACGAGTTGCTCCTGCCGTTTGTGCTTTCACTAGTTTTGCATGTGTATGGTGGTCTGAACATTGTAGATTATATCCTATTCCAACTACTTGGGCTGCTTTGAAAACTGCTATGCGTACGCGTTGGGTTCCACCATATTATCAACGTGAATTGCTTCAAAAATTGCAGCGTTTAAGATAAGGGAAAAATTCTGTAGAAGAATATTATCAGGAATTACAAACTGGCATGATTAGATGTGGTATTGTTGAGGAGAATGAAGCTATGCTTGCACGTTTTCTAGGTGGATTAAATAGAGAGATTCAGACCATTCTAGACTATAAGGAGTATACTAATATCGACAAGCATTGGGGCGAACTAACTTTTCTGCAGGCCGACCTTCATCATGGACACCACGTGCATCTTCTACTTCAACTGCACCAGCACCTCCATCCGGTGCCACCTCCAACCGTGATACAAGAAAACAGGCACAACCACCATTATCTGCCAAGAGCGCACCTGCGGGGCCTGCACAGCGTTCTTCTTCTTCCATGGCATCAACAGGGCACACAAGTGATATTATTTGTCGTCGTTGTAAGGGAGGAGGTCATTATGCGAGAGAATGCAAATCTCCGCGTGTGATGATTGCTACCGCGGATGGTGGATATGAGTCCGCTAGTGACTATGATGAGGAGACTTTGGCTCTTATTACACGTGAAGAACATGGTGGAGATGATTCTGATCATGAGACGCAATACATGGCTCCTGAAGACGCTGACAGGTATGAATGTTTAGTTGCTCAACGTGTTTTGAGTGTGCAGGTAACACAAGCTGAGCAAAATCAGAGGCACAATTTGTTCCATACCAAGGGAGTTGTGAAGGAACGTTCTGTGCGCGTCATCATAGACGGAGGGAGCTGCAACAACTTGGCTAGCATGGAGATGGTGGAGAAGCTTTCTCTCACCACAAGACCACATCCACATCCTTACTACATCCAATGGTTCAACAACAGCGGCAAGGTTAAGGTAACACGTACTGTTCGTGTGCATTTTAGTATCTCTACATATGCTGATTATGTTGATTGTGATGTGGTACCTATGCAAGCATGTTCCTTATTACTTGGTAGACCATGGCAATTTGATAAAAATTCTGTACACCATGGTAGAAACAATCACTATACTCTTGTTCATAAGGATAAAAATATTACTTTGCTTCCTATGACTCCTGATTCCATTTTGAAAGATGATATTAATAGAGCTAATAAAGCACAACCGGAGAAGAATAAGAGTGAAAATCAGATTGTGGCAAAAGAATTTGAGCAACAAATGAAGCCTAATAATAAACCATCTAGTGTTGCTTCTGAAATTAAATTGAAAAGTGCATGTTTATTTGCCACCAAATCTGATATTGATGAGCTAGATTTCAGCAAATCTGTTTGCTATGCTTTTGTGTGCAAAGAGGCATTATTTTCATTCGAGGACGTGCCTTCCTCTTTGCCTCCTGCTGTCACTAACATTTTGCAGGAGTTCGCTGACGTTTTTCCACAAGACGTGCCACCGGGATTACCGCCTATTCGAGGGATTGAGCATCAGATTGACTTAATTCCCGGTGCTTCACTGCCAAACCGTGCACCATACCGTACCAATCCAGAGGAGACGAAGGAGATTATGCGTCAATTACAAGAGCTTCTCGACAAAGGTTATATACGCGAATCCCTTAGTCCTTGTGCTGTTCCTATTATTCTAGTGCCGAAAAAGGATGGCACATCACGTATGTGTGTTGATTGTAGAGGCATTAATAATATTACTATTCGTTATCGTCATCCTATTCCTAGGCTAGATGATATGCTTGATGAATTGAGTGGCTCTACAATATTCTCCAAAGTTGATTTGCGTAGTGGCTACCATCAAATTCGTATGAAATTGGGAGATGAATGGAAAACAACATTTAAAACTAAGTTTGGATTATATGAGTGGTTAGTCATGCCTTTTGGGTTAACTAATGCACCTAGTACTTTCATGAGATTAATGAACGAAGTTTTACGTGCTTTCATTGGACGATTTGTGGTAGTTTACTTTGATGACATATTGATTTATAGCAGATCTTTGGAAGAACATTTGGAACATTTACGTGCTGTTTTTATTGCTCTACGTGATGCACGTTTGTTTGGTAACCTTGGGAAGTGCACCTTTTGCACCGACCGAGTATCTTTTCTTGGCTATGTTGTTACTCCACAGGGAATTGAAGTTGATAAAGCCAAGATTGAAGCTATTGAGAGTTGGCCGCAGCCCAAAACGGTCACACAAGTGAGGAGTTTTCTTGGCCTTGCCGGATTCTATAGGCGTTTTGTGAGAGATTTCAGCACCATTGCTGCACCTCTCAATGAGCTTACAAAGAAAGATGTGCCTTTTCTTTGGGGTACTGCACAGGAAGAAGCCTTCACGGTATTGAAAGATAAGTTGACACATGCTCCTTTACTCCAACTTCCTGATTTTAATAAGACTTTTGAGCTTGAATGTGATGCTAGTGGAATTGGATTAGGAGGTGTGTTATTACAAGATGGCAAACCTGTTGCATACTTTTCTGAAAAATTGAGTGGGCCTAGTCTGAATTATTCTACTTATGATAAAGAATTATATGCTCTTGTTCGGACTTTAGAAACATGGCAACATTATTTATGGCCCAAAGAATTTGTTATACATTCTGATCATGAATCTTTGAAACATATTAAAAGTCAAGCTAAACTGAATCGTAGACATGCTAAATGGGTTGAATTCATTGAGACTTTCCCTTATGTCATTAAACACAAGAAGAGAAAAGAAAATGTTATTGCTGATGCATTGTCTCGCCGCTATACTATGCTTTCACAACTTGACTTCAAAATATTTGGTTTGGAGACCATCAAAGATCAATATGTGCATGATGCTGATTTTAAAGATGTAATGCAGAATTGTAAAGAAGGAAGAATGTGGAACAAGTTTCTCGTTAACGATGGATTTGTGTTTCGTGCTAACAAGCTATGCATTCCAGCTAGCTCCGTTCGTCTTTTGTTGTTGCAGGAGGCGCATGGAGGAGGATTAATGGGACACTTTGGCGTGAAGAAGACGGAGGACGTACTTGCTACACATTTCTTTTGGCCAAAGATGAGACGGGATGTTGAGCGTTTTATTGCTCGATGCACTACATGTCAAAAAGCTAAGTCACGACTCAATCCTCATGGTTTATATATGCCTTTGCCTGTACCTAGTGTTCCTTGGGAGGATATATCTATGGACTTTGTTTTAGGTTTACCTCGAACAAAGAAGGGGAGGGATAGCATATTTGTTGTCGTGGATAGATTCTCGAAAATGGCACACTTTATACCATGTCATAAAAGCGATGATGCTGTTAATGTTGCTGATTTGTTCTTTCGTGACATTATTCGCTTGCATGGTGTGCCAAATACTATTGTTTCAGATCGTGATACTAAATTTCTTAGCCACTTTTGGAGATGTTTATGGGCTAAGTTGGGGACTAAACTGCTTTTTAGTACTACTTGTCACCCCCAAACTGATGGACAAACTGAAGTAGTCAATAGAACGTTGTCTACTATGCTTAGGGCTGTTTTGAAGAATAATAAGAAAATGTGGGAGGAATGCTTGCCTCATATTGAATTTGCTTATAATCGTTCATTGCATTCTACTACTAAGATGTGCCCTTTTGAAGTTGTGTATGGTTTCCTACCTCGTGCACCTATTGATTTGTTGCCTCTTCCATCTTCGGAGAAGGTTAATTTTGATGCTAAACAACGTGCTGAATTGATTTTAAAAATGCATGAGTTAACTAAGGAAAACATTGAGCGTATGAATGCTAAATATAAACTTGCTGGAGATAAGGGTAGAAAACATGTTGTGTTTGCACCTGGAGATCTTGTTTGGTTACATTTGCGTAAGGATAGATTTCCTGATTTGCGCAAATCAAAGTTAATGCCACGTGCTGATGGTCCCTTTAAGGTGTTAGAGAAAATAAATGATAATTGATAGAGGCGAGGGTCCCGATCTTTCGATGAGATGATGGATATCGCTTTGGTGGAAGTCGACTTTGACGATCCGACTACGAACGTGCGAGGACGTCGCGCCTTAGCAATCGCTAAACCAACTCCGAGAGGTTATTGACCACGCCGGAGCACGATCAACCTGACCACGAGGGTCTGTTTCCTGCGAGCAAACGAAGAACAAGCAAGAAACTAAGATTGCAATCTGGATATTGCGAATATAAGATGAAAGCTTTATTGATCAAGGTGGGGTTCTGTGACGCCTTTGTCTGGTCGTTGAACACAAACGAAGTACGCGAAGTTGCAGCTATGGCGAACTTTTAATCTAAACAAAACCCAAAGTCTAAACGATGCCCTAAGGGCTGTATATATGGAGGAAGAGGGGGGGAATTTCGTGGCCCTTGGTGGAGGGATCCGAAATCAACCCTATCTCTTGTTTCCCCACACATACGTACTCTAAAAATAGCCTATACTTATGTATTTCGAAATTACATGGGCCTGGCCCAATAATAAGGTGACGCAGCACCTAAAATAGCCTCGGGACGAAATTTATGAAGTGGCATCTTGTATATTTCGTCCAAGGCTTCATGCACCCATTATGGTGGCTTCAAAGTCCTGAAATCATCACTTGTAACTCCGTTCTTGTTCCCCTTGCGCATGCCATCATCTCCATGCTTGTTCTTGCTCCAATGTTCATCCTTCTCCAAGCTAGGCCCTTCATTTGTAAGCAAAACAAATGTATCCAATTTAGGCAGCATCATATTCTCATGAATATTAGAATCATTACCAAGAAACGAAAGTACCTGGTAATTTAGTTGGCGTGCACGAGCTCTAGTAATTGGTCCAGTATGTATAGCAGCAGGGGCTGTGGGTGTAACAATTGTATTGATGTCCTCATCATCCTCCCCTTCTTGAACTGAAGTCGTCCTCGACGGAAGTTCATCTTCCTCACCCAAATAAGGCTTCAAATCTGCAATGTTAAAAGTGGGACTAACCCCAAAATCTGCAGGCAGCTCAAGTTTATATGCATTATCATTTATTTTCTCTAACACCTTAAAGGGACCATCAGCACGTGGCATTAACTTTGATTTGCGCAAATCAGGAAATCTATCCTTACGCAAATGTAACCAAACAAGATCTCCAGGTGCAAACACAACATGTTTTCTACCCTTATCTCCAGCAAGTTTATATTTAGCATTCATACGCTCAATGTTTTCCTTAGTTAACTCATGCATTTTTAAAATCAATTCAACACGTTGTTTAGCATCAAAATTAACCTTCTCCGAAGATGGAAGAGGCAACAAATCAATAGGTGCACGAGGTAGAAAACCATACACAACTTCAAAAGGGCACATCTTAATAGTAGAATGCAATGAACGATTATAAGCAAATTCAATATGAGGCAAGCATTCCTCCCACATTTTCTTATTATTCTTCAAAACAGCCCTAAGCATAGTAGACAACGTTCTATTGACTACTTCAGTTTGTCCATCAGTTTGGGGGTGACAAGTAGTACTAAAAAGCAGTTTAGTCCCCAACTTAGCCCATAAACATCTCCAAAAGTGGCTAAGAAATTTAGTATCACGATCTGAAACAATAGTATTTGGCACACCATGCAAGCGAATAATTTCACGAAAGAACAAATCAGCAACATTAACAGCATCATCGCTTTTATGACATGGTATAAAGTGTGCCATTTTCGAGAATCTATCCACGACAACAAATATGCCATCCCTCCCCTTCTTTGTTCGAGGTAAACCTAAAACAAAGTCCATAGATATATCCTCCCAAGGAACACTAGGTACAGGCAAAGGCATATATAAACCATGAGGATTGAGTCGTGACTTAGCTTTTTGACATGTAGTGCATCGAGCAATAAAACGCTCAACATCCCGTCTCATCTTTGGCCAAAAGAAATGTGTAGCAAGTACGTCCTCCGTCTTCTTCACGCCAAAGTGTCCCATTAATCCTCCTCCATGCGCCTCCTGCAACAACAAAAGACGAATGGAGCTAGCTGGAATGCATAGCTTGTTAGCACGAAACACAAATCCATCGTTAACAACAAACTTATTCCACATTCTTCCTTCTTTACAATTCTGCATTACATCTTTAAAATCAGCATCATGCACATATTGATCTTTGATGGTCTCCAAACCAAATATTTTGAAGTCAAGTTGTGAAAGCATAGTATAGCGACGAGACAATGCATCAACAATAACATTTTCTTTTCCCTTCTTGTGTTTAATGACATAAGGGAAAGTCTCAATGAATTCCACCCATTTAGCATGTCTACGATTCAGTTTAGCTTGACTTTTAATATGTTTCAAAGATTCATGATCAGAATGTATAACAAATTCTTTGGGCCATAAATAATGTTGCCATGTTTCTAAAGTCCGAACAAGAGCATATAATTCTTATCATAAGTAGAATAATTCAGACTAGGCCCACTCAATTTTTCACAAAAGTATGCAACAGGTTTGCCATCTTGTAATAACACACCTCCTAATCCAATTCCACTAGCATCACATTCAAGCTCAAAAGTCTTATTAAAATCAGGAAGTTGGAGTAAAGGAGCATGTGTCAACTTATCTTTCAATACCGTGAAGGCTTCTTCCTGTGCGGTACCCCAAACAAAAGGCACATCCTTCTTTGTAAGCTCGTTGAGAGGTGCAGCAATGGTGCTGAAATCTCTCACAAAACGCCTATAGAATCCAGCGAGGCCAAGAAAACTCCTCACCTGTGTGACCGTTTTGGGCTGCGGCCAACTCTCAATAGCTTCAATCTTGGCTTTGTCAACTTCAATTCCCTGTGGAGTAACAACATAGCCAAGAAAAGATACTCGGTCGGTGCAAAAGGTGCACTTCCCAAGGTTACCAAACAAACGTGCATCACGTAGAGCAATAAAAACAGCACGTAAATGTTCCAAATGTTCTTCCAAAGATCTGCTATAAATCAATATGTCATCAAAGTAAACTACCACAAATCGTCCAATGAAAGCACGTAAAACTTCGTTCATTAATCTCATGAAAGTACTAGGTGCATTAGTTAACCCAAAAGGCATGACTAACCACTCATATAATCCAAACTTAGTTTTAAATGTTGTTTTCCATTCATCTCCCAATTTCATACGAATTTGATAGTAGCCACTACGCAAATCAACTTTGGAGAATATTGTAGAGCCACTCAATTCATCAAGCATATCATCTAGCCTAGGAATAGGATGACGATAACGAATAGTAATATTATTAATGCCTCTACAATCAACACACATACGTGATGTACCATCCTTTTTCGGCACTAGAATAATAGGAACAGCACAAGGACTAAGGGATTCGCGTATATAACCTTTGTCGAGAAGCTCTTGTACTTGACGCATAATCTCCTTCGTCTCCTCTGGATTGGTACGGTATGGTGCACGGTTTGGCAGTGAAGCACCGGGAATTAAGTCAATCTGATGCTCAATCCCTCGAATAGGCGGTAATCCCGGTGGCACGTCTTGTGGAAAAACGTCAGCGAACTCCTGCAAAATGTTAGTGACAGCAGGAGGCAAAGAGGAAGGCACGTCCTCAAATGAAAATAATGCCTCTTTGCACACAAAAGCATAGCAAACAGTTTTGCTGAAATCTAGCTCATCAATATCAGATTTGGTGGCAAATAAACATGCACTTTTCAATTTAATTTCAGAAGCAACACTAGATGGTTTATTATTAGGCTTCATTTGTTGCTCAAATTCTTTTGCCACAATCTGATTTTCACTCTTATTCTTCTCCGGTTGTGCTTTATTAGCTCTATTAATATCATCTTTCAAAATGGAATCAGGAGTCATAGGAAGCAAAGTAATATTTTTATCCTTATGAACAAGAGTATAGTGATTGTTTCTACCATGGTGTACAGAATTTTTATCAAATTGCCATGGTCTACCAAGTAATAAGGAACATGCTTGCATAGGTACCACATCACAATCAACATAATCAGCATATGTAGAGATACTAAAATGCACACGAACAGTACGTGTTACCTTAACCTTGCCGCTGTTGTTGAACCATTGGATGTAGTAAGGATGTGGATGTGGTCTTGTGGTGAGAGAAAGCTTCTCCACCATCTCCATGCTAGCCAAGTTGTTGCAGCTCCCTCCGTCTATTATGACGCGCACAGAACGTTCCTTCACAACTCCCTTGGTATGGAACAAATTGTGCCTCTGATTTTGCTCAGCTTGTGTGACCTGCACACTCAAAACACGTTGAGCAACTAAACATTCATACCTGTCAGCGTCCTCAGGAGCCATGTATTGCGTCTCATGATCAGAATCATCTCCACCATGTTCTTCACGTGAAATAAGAGCCAATGTCTCCTCATCATAGTCACTAGCGGACTCATATCCACCATCCGCGGTAGCAATCATCACACGCGGAGATTTGCATTCCCTCGCATAATGACCTCCTCCCTTACAACGACGACAAATAATATCACTTGTGTGCCCTGTTGATGCCATGGAAGAAGAAGAACGCTGTGCAGGCCCCGCAGGTGCGCTCTTGGCAGATAATGGTGGTTGTGCCTGTTTTCTTGTATCACGGCTGGAGGTGGCACCGGATGGAGGTGCTGGCGCAGTTGAAGTAGAAGATGCACGTGGTGTCCATGATGAAGGTCGGCCTGCAGAAAAGTTAGTTCGCGCCAATGCTTGTCGATCCTGCACTTCACGTTCAGCTTTACAAGCAAGATGGAATAAACGAGTGATATTAGTATACTCCTTATAGTCTAGAATGGTCTGAATCTCTCTATTTAATCCACCCAGAAAATGGTGGTGGTGTATCACATCAATACAATTGTTACACCCACAGCCCCTGCTGCTATACATACTGGACCAATTACTAGAGCTCGTGCACGCCAACTAAATTACCAGGTACTTTCGTTTCTTGGTAATGATTCTAATGTTCATGAGAATATGATGCTGCCTAAATTGGATACATTTGTTTTGCTTACAAATGAAGGGCCTAGCTTGGAGAAGGATGAACATTGGAGCAAGAACAAGCATGGAGATGATGGCATGCGCAAGGGGAACAAGAACGGAGTTACAAGTGATGATTTCAGGACTTTGAAGCCACCATAATGGGTGCATGAAGCCTTGGACGAAATATACAAGATGCCACTTCATAAATTTCGTCCCGAGGCTATTTTAGGTGCTGCGTCACCTTATTATTGGGCCAGGCCCATGTAATTTCGAAATACATAAGTATAGGCTATTTTTAGAGTCCGTATGTGTGAGGAAACAAGAGATAGGGTTGATTTCGGACCCCTCCACCAAGGGCCACGAAATTCCCCCCCTCTTCCTCCATATATACAGCCCTTAGGGCATCGTTTAGACTTTGGGTTTTGTTTAGATTAAAAGTTCGCCATAGCTGCAACTTCGCGTACTTCGTTTGTGTTCAACGACCAGACAAAGGCGTCACAGAACCCCACCTTGATCAATAAAGCTTTCATCTTATATTCGCAATATCCAGATTGCAATCTTAGTTTCTTGCTTGTTCTTCGTTTGCTCGCAGGAAACAGACCCTCGTGGTCAGGTTGATCGTGCTCCGGCGTGGTCAATAACCTCTCGGAGTTGGTTTAGCGATTGCTAAGGCGCGACGTCCTCGCACGTTCGTAGTCGGATCGTCAAAGTCGACTTCCACCAAAGCGATATCCATCATCTCATCGAAAGATCGGGACCCTCGCCTCTATCACTTCTCAAAGCAACGACGACAAGTCAAGTTACAAGAAAACTTCGGCAAGTTCAAGTCGTCTTCCTCCTACGACAAGCAACTTGAAGCCGCGTGCTTCATCATCTACTCCAACCAATGAGACCATCAAAACAAGCTCCTTCAAGTGTTTCACTTGCGGCGGTCAAGGCCACAACTCCTACCAATGCTCGAACAAGCGCACCATGATCCTCAACGACGACGGCACATATGACTCAATGAGTAAGAGGAGATGGAAGCCCTTGAGCAAGTGGCCATGCACCGGCGCATGAACGAGGATGAAGATGATCAAGTCTTTTGTGATGAGGATTCGAGCCCCGCTCTCGTTGTCTCCAAAGTCTTGACACTTCAACATCAACAAGAAGAAGACCAACGATGCCACATTTTCCACACTAAGGCCGGCATCAATGGAAGGTCTGTCAAGGTCATCATCGATGGAGGTAGTATTCACAACTTGGCAAGTGAAGAATTATGTTCCAAGCTTCAATTGGTCAAGAGGAAGCACCTGCACCCCTACAAGGTTCAATGGCTAAGTGACTCCGGCACTATACGAGTCGAGCATACGGTCCAAGTATCCTTCAAAATTGGTGCTTATGAAGACACTTTGGAGTGTGATGTGGTTCCAATTACCGTTTGCCACCTACTTCTTGGTCGACCATGTCAATTCGACCATGGTGTCATCCACAATGGGCGCACCAATCATTATAGCTTCAAAATTTAACGGAAGGAATATGTGCTACGACCTATGTCTCCTAGTCAAGTGATAGCCGACAAGCAAGCCACCAATCATGGAAAGACGAGTGAAAAAGTGACACACCCAAAAGTGAGTGAGAGCCACAAGCCAAATTTGAGCGCCTCTTCGCCTAGAGAGAAAAACCTCATCCTATTTGCCACCAAAAGTGAGATAAGAGAAGTGTGTGAGAACCCATCGAGTGTGCTGCACTTCGTCCTTGTGTGCAAAGATGGAGAGCCAACAACTAACACCTCTCACGAGCTACCTTTAGTGTTTCAATCTCTTTTGCAGGAATTTAAAGACGTTTTCCCCGATGAGCTACCCCCGGGTCTACCTCCACTACGTGGCATTGAGCATCGAATCGACCTCATCCCCGGAGCGCCGCTTCCAAACAAAGCTCCATATCGTGTCAATCCCGAAGAAGCCAAGGAGATTCAATGGCAAGTACAACAACTCATCGACAACGGTCATGTACGTGAAAGATTAAGCCCATGTGCCATTCCCGTTATACTTGTGCCTAAACCCGATGGAAGTTTCCTCTTGTGTTCCGATTGTAGACCCATAAACGCCATTTACCGTTCATTATAGACATCCCATTCCTCGCTTAGATGATATGCTTGATGAACTTAGCGGAGCCAACTTTTTCTCCAAAATTGATCTTAAAAGTGGCTATTATCAATTCCGCATTCAAGAAGGTGATGAATGGAAAACCGCTTTCAAAACAAAATTTGGCTTATATGAGTGGTTAGTGATGCCTATGGGTTTGTTGGAAGCACCCAGAACTTTTGTGCGTCTTATGCATCATGTGCTTAGACCTTACATTGGAGTCTTCATTGTGGTTTACTTTGATGATATCCTTGTGTTTAGCAAAACCATGAAAGAGCACATTAATCATGTTAAATCTGTGTTGCAAACCCTCCGAAAGGAAAGCCTTTATGCAAACTTGAAAAAATGCACTTTTGGCGTTGACAAAGTGGTTTTCTTGGGTTTTGTTGTCTCTTCCAACGGTGTCCAGGTTGATGAAACTAAGATTAAAGCAATTAAAACTTGGCCCCAACCCACCAATTTGCAACAAGTGCGCAGTTTTCTTGGTCTTGCAGGATTTTATCGCCGCTTTGTGAAAAACTTTAGCACAATTGCCGCTCCTTTACATGCTTTGAGTAAGAAGAATGCTCCTTTTGTTTGGGGATCTTTGCAATCCACCGCTTTTGATGAGCTCAGGTCTTTGCTTACTCATGCTCCGATTCTTGCTTTGCATAACTTTGACAAAACTTTTGAGGTTCGTTGGGATGCAAGTGGTACCGGAATTGGTGGAGTTTTGATGCAAGAAAAACAAGCAATTGCATATTTTAGTGAAAAACTCTCCGGTGCTCAACTTAACTATCCCATTTATGACAAAGAATTGTATGCTTTAGTGCGTGTGCTACATGTTTGGGGACATTATCTTAGACCTCATGAGTTTGTGATCCATACCGATCATGAAACGCTTAAGTACTTAAAAGGTCAAACTAAGTTGAACAAGCGTCATGCCAAATGGAGTGAATTTATTGAATCTTTCCCATATGTGATCAAGTACATTAAGGGTAAGGAAAATGTAGTTGCCGATGCACTTTCACGCATATGCACGCTTGTCACTAAACATGAGTTGAATGTTATTGGTTTTGAGCACATAAAAGACTTGTATGCTAATGATCTATCTTTTGCTACTCCTTACGCTAAATGTTTGACACATACGTCTTGGGAACGATATTACATCAAGGATGATTATCTTATGAGAGCTAACAAACTATGCATTCCCGAGTCTTCTCTTCGTTTGCTACTTTTGCAAGAGGCTCATGGAGGTGGACTCATGGGACACTTTGGACGCGACAAGACTTTCGCCACGCTCTCCAAGAACTACTTTTGGCCCAAGATGTTCCGCGACGTCTCACGCTTCACCACTCGATGCTCTACATGTCGCAAAGCTAAGTCTAAAGCTCAATCTCATGGTCTTTACATGCCTCTTCCTATTCCTTATCAACCATGGGAAGACATTAGTATGGATTTTGTACTTGGTTTGCCTAGAACTCAAAATGGAAAGGATTCCGTGTTTGTCGTTGTGGACCGATTTTCTAAGATGGCACATTTCATTCCTTGCAACAAGATAGACGATGCTTCACATGTTGCAAATCTTTTTTGTAGGGAAATCTTGCGCCTCCATGGAGTACCAAAGACAATCGTCTCCGACCGCGACGTCAAGTTCATGAGTTACTTTTGGAAGACTCTATGCGCCAAGCTCGGAATCAAGCTCTTGTTCTCATCCGCATACCATCCTCAAACCGACGGCCAAACAGAGGTGACGAACCGGACACTATCCACTCTACTTCGCGTGTTGATCAAGAAGAACATCAAGGAGTGGGAGGCGTGTTTACCCATCGCCGAGTACGCCTACAACCGTGCAAGACACTCGACTACCGGCAAGTCCCCCTTCGAGGTCGTCTACAGCTTGAACCCATTGTCCCCATTGGACATTCTACCTCTCCCTCTACAAGAGCGCACCAACATGGATGCGAGTGCACGGGCAAGCTACATCAAGAAGATGCATGAGGATACAAGGCATACCATCGAGCGCCAAGTACAACGACTAGCGTCCAAGCTCAACATCAACAAGCAACCCAAGACATTCAACATTGGAGACCTAGTGTGGCTACACCTTCGCAAGGACCGCTTCCCCAATGAACGCAAGTCCAAGCTTCTCCCTCGAGCCGACGGACCCTTCAAGGTGCTAGCACGCTACAACAACAACACTTACAAGATCGACCTCCCACACGACAAGTACAACGTGAGCGACATCTTCAACGTCTCCGATCTCTCCCCGTACCATGGTGATGAGGATTTCGATCCGAGGTCAGATCTTTCCCAAGGGAGGGGAGATGATGCGGAGCATCCTACGGTCATCCCCATGGATACTACTTCGACTACTCAAGCTCCAAGTGGACCCATGACAAGAGCTAGAGCACGTGCCATCCAATCCGAGGTTAACTCTCTCCTTGTCGAACTTCCCTTTGATCCACTTGAGACATGGCTACTACCTCAAATGGAGATGCTTTGCGTGCTTAGGTACCAAGGAACCAACCTAGAAGAAGCTACAGCTCGAGATGGACATCAAGAGCAAGAGGAGGAGCTGCAGAGTCCAGAACGGGCGGTACTACCGCTCAAGCCAAGCGGTACTACCGCTGAGCCGAGCCAAGCGGTACTACCGCTCGCCATCCGTCCTACTTCCGCCGAACCCGACACACTCCAGGAATCGAACGGCGCCAGAGCGGTACTACCGCCGTCTAAGCGGTACTACCACTGAAGCACCTCAAGCGGTACTATCGCCCATAAGAACGGTACTACCGCCCTGCCTCCGTGCAGCGTTCCGGGCCGAGGCCCATGTACTCGCTTCGCCCCCAACTTACCCCTTCGAGGGCCTAGACTATAAATAGACCGTCCCCTCATCCTTTCTAGGGTTAGCATAGGTTTACCTCATTTTTTGTGTGAGAGCCTTGCTCATCCACTTGGCTACTTCTCCTCGGAGCTCAGGACCTCTTCGGAGAAGATCCCCCAAGCGGATTCAAGACCCCTTTCTAGGGAAGACCATCAAGGCCTCCATACAGAGAAGAACGGTTCCTTTGTATCCTTACCTTTGTCGATTGTGGATCATATGTTACTCTATGTTGTCGGTGATCTACCACTCATGTGATTGATTCTATGTCGGTTTAGCGTTTTCTCTTGTTCTCCCCGTGTTTCTTCCCTCACGTTCTTCCGCGTGTTCTTCGTGATCCCCCGTAGGATCCCTCCAAACTTGAAAGATCGTCCACCTAGGGTTCCACCCTAGATCACATCCCTTTATAAGATGCACCAGGGAGCTCAGTTGGCCAAGAAGGCCCTGACTTGGCCAAGAAGGCAAGACCACGCCCACTCACGGCTGGCAATAAGAGGCATTCATGCCACACTCTCTGAGGGACACACTCACACTCACACAAACAAACACACACACACATGAGGCAAGAAGCCCATAGCTCTCTTCTCCCATACATATCTAGGAGCAACTCGGTACAACTAGATACATCACATATATCTCAGACATGCAGGAGTAGGGGTGTTACCTCCATAACGAGGGCCCCGAACATGGGTAAACCATAGTGTGCTATCGCCCTATCCCGTCCCGGATCTCCTCGATAGCCTTGCTCTCACCTCTTTAAGCCATCCCCTACGCCTGCATGTCGGAGATATATGCTATGTATCTGGTTGCACAAAGTTGCTCCTAGAGCTGTATGGGAGAAGAGAGCTATGGGCTTCTTGCCTCATATGTGGGTGTGTCTATGAGTGTGTCCCTCTGAAAGTGTGGCGTGAGTGCCTCTTATGGCCGTCCGTGAGTGGGCGTGGTCTTGCCTTCTTGGCCAAGTGAGCTCCCCGGTGCATCTTATAAGGGGATGCCCATGGGATAAGGGGTGGCCCACTTGACCTACTACACTATTGAGCGGACATATGAGGGGACATGTGACGCAGCCTAAGTGCGCCACTATTGGTCATTAGTGCTAGAATATTGGGGCACCGTTAAGTGACGTGGCTAGAGTGTCTTCTTGTCGTGTCCGATGGGACGGTGCGGTTGACACCGGATAGTAGGTCGGCTGGAGCAGCCAGATGGGGAGCAGGTCGGAGCAGCTGGGTGTCGAGCCGGTCGGAGCAGCCGGGTGGTGAGTAGTGTTGTCCGCCCCTATGTTTCAAACTGTCGTCTTATCTACTTGAGCCTACCCAGGGGTCATCCCCCTGATACTACCTGAGAGGTGTTCGATGAAATGCCAATGTGATCCAGGAATTTTATTTAATTTTGAATTTTTTTGTGGTGATGCTGTGATGCAGAATTAAGGTGTTGACAAAATTTTGGAACTTTTGGATGTGTGATAATTGAGGTTTCATCACAGCATATGGATCTGATCCAAAATTCATTTGAATGAATTTTGAAATTTTCGAAATTGAGGATATAGTGTTTTTGAAGAAATGGAGTGTGGGTACTGATCCTAAGTTGAGATAATTTTAGGGTAAAAATGCTAAGAAGAATGTAGTTCCTTTGCAATTCCAGCATAGGCTAAAAATGAATGCTAGTTGGTTTTGAAAAGGTTTGAATTCGATAAAAGGAAATTGTGTGAAAGAAATTGTGTTAGGTACTGCCATAGGGCACGGGAGGGGATTGAGGAAACTTTTGGAATTAAACTTTGAGCTTTAAAAGAATATTTGAATTATTTTAATTCAATAGAAACATTCCAGAGTATGAAAATACCATTAAAGAATTATGTTGGGCAAATTTTATTATGAAAATATTTCTTACTGGTTTTTACAAGGTAAATGAAATTATTAAGAAAAACTTTCACACAATATTTTTGAGAAGTTTCTATATGGAGGAATGGATTTTGGAAAATAGAGAACAAGAAGTGATGAGGACATCAATACCATTGTTACACCCACAACCCCTACTGCTACATATACTGGACCAATTACTAGAGCTCGCGCACGCCAATTAAATTATCAGGTACTTTCGTTTCTTGGTAATGATTATAATGTTCATGAGAATATGATGCTGCCTAAATTGGATACATTTGTTTTGCTTACAAATGAAGGGCCTAGCTTGAAGAAGGATGAATATTGGAGCACAAACAAGCATGGAGATGATGGCATGCGCAAGGGGAACAAGAACGGAGTTACAAGTGATAATTTCAGGACTTTGAAGCCACCATAATGGGTGCATGAAGCCTTGGACGAAATATACAAGATGCCACTTCATAAATTTCGTCTCGAGGCTATTCTAGGTGCTGCGTCACCTTATTATTGGGCCAGGCCCGTGTAATTTCGAAATACATAAGTATAGGCTATTTTTAGAGTCCGTATGTGTGGGGAACCAAGAGATAGGGTTGATTTCGGACCCCTCCACCAAGGGCCACGAAATTCCCCCCTCTTCCTCCATATATACAGCCCTTTGGGCACCGTTTAGACTTTGGGTTTTGTTTAGATTAAAAGTTCGCCATAGCTGCAACTTCGCGTACTTCGTTTGTGTTCAACAACCAGACAAAGGCGTCATAGAACCCCACCTTGATCAATAAAGCTTTCATCTTATATTCCCAATATCTAGATTCAATCTCAGTTTCTTGCTTGTTCTTTGTTTGCTCGCAGGAAACAGACCCTCATGGTCAGGTTGATCGTGCTCTGGCGTGGTCAATAACCTCTCAGAGTTGGTTTAGCGATTGCTAAGGCGCGACGTCCTCGCACGTTCATAGTCGGATCGTCAAAGTCGACTTCCACCAAAGCGAAATTCATCATCTCATCGAAAGACGGGACACCTTTGCCTCTATCAAGTGGTATCGGATTTCTAGGTTGCTCGGTGAGATTTTACAGTTTTTCGCAGTTTAGATCGAGTCTATTTCTTCATACCTATAGTCCACGAAAAAGCCAAAAAAATAGGGTTAGTTCATCCTATCCAAACCAATCTGAGCCTTTGCATAATCTTTTCTGTATTTGCGTTGTTGAATTTGCGGTTGCTTCGTCGTGTCAAGTTACTGGTCTTAGCGTCTAGTCTTTAGAGTTTCGAGTTCTGTTCACGGGTATTCACGTCGCTGCCCCACCATCATCATCGCCCTGCCATATACCACCACCGCTTATCCGCTACTAATCCGAGTCCATATACCACCACCAATCCGAGTTCATATACCACCACCAATCCGAGTCCACATATACCACCATCATATACCATCACTAGTGCGAGTTCCACCAGATTCATCTCCGCCACCAGTCCTAGTCCGAGTCCAATATTTGTTCCTTTATCTTTGAGTTCCAGAGCACGCGATACTACGAATCGTCAACAAGTCGGATTCCCCAACTTCCGTGCTACCCATACAAGAAAAATAGTTCCAGTTTCAAAAAAAAACTAAGTCTGGAAAATTCTGGCTAGGCAGTTTTTAGGCCATTTGTAGACTTTTTCGAAAAAAAATTTGTTGCGGAGCAAAAAAAAGAGGAAAAAAAGTGCAAAAAAAAGTGAAAAGAAGAGAGAAAAAATTCAGAGTGTGCTCCTCCCTTGATTATGTGCCGCGCCGTGATTTTGTTAGTGTTCTAGGCTCGCGTCTCTAGCACGGTCTAGCCTAGGACCAGCACAGTACCGTCGTTGAGCGTCTATTCAACTTTGCATCTCTGAATTGATTATTGCTGACCCTTTTTGCTACCATATTATAAGCCTTCCCAGCTCCACATACATCTACGTCGTGCATTTGACTCTCCCTGGTAATCGCTCTATCCAAGCTTTGAGAGTTTTGACTACAACGGCTGCCGATCACCACCTGCTGCTGGGTAAGAACTGGTAAGAATTTGAGATTCGCTTGACGGATTTGTGACACCCCACCACCACCATATTCCAGTAGTCTGTAGGATCATATTCTTGTTTGTTTCTATTGCTGCTAACTATGGCAGGAACACAAGCCGATGAGATTGACTGGGAGAACATGACGAACAAGGAGCTTCATGATAAGTTTCATCAAATGTTGGGTCAACAGGTGGAAGACGTGATGGCCAGCTTTGGAAAGGCAATGGAGAAGATGGATGACATTGAGAAGTCAATTGACACCAAGTTGGACGCTAAGTTTGATGAATTACTCGAACGTCTCCCACAACCAGCTCTACGCCGCGATACAGTAGGGCGAGCACAGCGTGTTCCTATTGAGCCAGGACAAAATTCTGGTGCCGCTGCTACTGCTGTTGGTGCTTCTGTAGCTCCTGCTGTTACTGCAGAGGTGGAGGACTATTACGAGGATGAGGTTGATCCAAATCAAAACTATGTGCAGCCACCAGCATCACCACCAGCAGGTCGACCTCAGGTACATATTCGCAATGGTTGATGTACCAATGCTCGATGTCGTGGCATGAGAGGAAATCCGAAGGTGCATCCAAGAAGTCCGAGCGCTCCTCAATGTAAAGGTCCATAGAGCCAATTTCCAATGTCGCTCCTCCGTTTGTGAGATGTATCATGTAGACAACAAGAAGGAAACAACAATGAAAGAATGACCCATCCAATATGCGTATTTGAGGATGGCTCAAAGGGAAGGAGTTCACCGCAAGAAAGTTCCCAAAGATGTTGGAGTCGACCATCATGTATGCCTTCACATAACCAATATGTCGCATAACGGCACCGCCTTGTGAATCCTCCAAAATGAAAGAACATGATAAACACTCGGAAAAACAAATGAGGTTAGCGGAAATGCAAAACCTATCATTCAAGTGGTAAGATACCCAACAAGTGTATGCATCATGCTCATCATAAGAGAGGACAAGGGAGCATTTCATAGTATGGAGGCATATGATGTGAGAACAACCAAATACAAGAGGCTCAATCAAACAATCATGCATCACAAGTAAAGTGTCAAAGTCTCCAAGATCAATAAGCATAGTATGGTTGCACTCAATACAAGTGGATATGAAAGAGGCAACTAATGGACACAAGAGACAATGATCAATATATATCACGTGAGAGGCATGAGCATATATGTCATCAACCCAAGAAAGCAAGTAATAGTGGAACATGGGTGATGCAACATAGCAAGCAATCATATCAATCAAGTCAAACAAGCTAGTAGTGCGAAGATGCAACATACTAGAAGGAATCATGGCAAGCATGTCATGTGTGCAAATAGTGGGCATGAATAATTCACATGGCATAGCACAAGCATGAAAGCAAGATATGAGAAAATTATCATCAATGTATTGGCGAGAGACCATATGTAAATAGCAATGGGGCATCATGACTCTCCCAACACAACAAGCATCGATAGCATGGGGCACATGATAAACATGGCAATAGCAACAAGGATCTCTATCAAGCATGCAAATACACATAGGGTCAATCATGGGTAGATGCAAGCATGGGTCACAATTGCATGGCAAAGGCATAGAAGCAAGTATAACATGCAAAGTGAACACGGTAAAATGAGCATAAGGTGACAAGTGGTAAATGGCCCATAGCCGTGTGAGACCCAAGTAAAATAGATGCGTGTAGTCCTGGCGAAGGGAACGGTGGTAAGGATAGTCCACGGGATCCCAAGTCGTCGTTGCTCTGAAGAGCTCGTTTCGTCAACTCATGGGATTGTGAGGTTAACGAGTGTTCATAAGTACCTACACAAAACAAAGACAAAGAGAAAATTGTGTGTGCATGGTATATGTACACATCATCCATCATGATGCGCACATGCATGTGTCGGTTAGCACAAAACAGCCAATGCTCAAATAAATGAGATGCGTGATATAGAAACATGTCATCCATCATGAGAGGTTTGTTATTATGTATAGCATAATGGAGACTCAAATTGTGTAATGCATCATGAGAAATATCTAGAGCATTATTATTCATGGAATGCATATGGTGTACACTATCTTGGGAATCATGCAAAGTATGAAATGCATCAAGATCTCCTAATATGTATGAGGAAACTATGGGGGTCTCCTCATGAGCATGAGTAGCAACATCACATGGAGAATATTGACAACATCCAAAACAAAGCATATTTGGAACAATGTGATCATGGCATGGCATAGTAGATGAATTGCGCAAATCATGTAAAGGAAGCATGGCAATATCATCACATGAAAAACAAAAGCCAATGACCATCATCTCGTCATCTATGCCATAAGTGCAAATGGGATTGATTTTAATGGGGCATGCATAGTTACTATGTTGAGATTGTAATGATGCAATATGAGAGATCTCACTCATAGCATATGACAAGTTCAAAGGATTGTCAAACATGAAGTGACCAATAGAATTTCCACAAGATATCCTATGAAGCATAGCATCACAACTAGGCAACTCAACATGCTCATCATCATATTCATCATAAATAGGTAAGTCAAGGCATGAAGAAGTTTCACTAGCATGAAGCATGGTAATAGGTGGGTCAACATCATGGGAGCAATCGATGTCAAAAGAGTCCACTAGTGGGACAAGATAAGCACCATCACCTATGTTACCGTTGGAGCGTCGCTCATGTGTTGTAGGTGAGGTGTTGAAGATCGTCTCGTTGTCATCTTCATCTTGATGGAACCATGTGGGGGGTGCATCATTGTCCACCATGGCCATCGGTTTTCCCATTGGAGGGATGGACTCGTCAAGGATAGGCATGTTGTCATGTAGGAGACCTAGCACCAAAGAAGAAAACACACTAGGAGTCGAGGTTAAGTTGTTAGGAATCATAGTGGCCTCACATGCCGTGTCAACTATCTCACTCGCTAAGTGTTGTGGCTCACTCACTCCCTCAAGGATGCTCTCACTCATATGGTTGGTGGAGTCACTCAAATGGCGCTCAACCTCACATAGGATGTGTGGCATGCTCTCATGTGTGGGGCTAGTGGTGGTCACACTCATCCTCTCATAGGAAATGCTCTCAATGTCACGTATGGTGGAGTCACTCATGTCACTCATGGGGTGATGGCTCTCCTCACATGGCACTTGGGGCATCTCGACATATGTGGGTGTCGGAGAGATGTAGGTGCAAATGTCTCCATGCGCGGTCGCATAGCTTGACTCGGAGTATGAGTCCAATGTGGGCGCCGTCTTCACGTTGTTGAAGAGGTTCACGCTTGTCTCCGTGGTCGAAGGGGATGGCCCTTGCTCGACCGTATTGTCGCCGTCTTGTTCTTGGAGGCCCATATGATGTGGCACCTCGTAGCTCATCTCCATGACCGAAGGGAGTTTCCCATGCTCGGCCATCTTCCTTGGGGGGCTTCCTAAGATGGAAGTGTCGCCCTCGCTCGTATGTAGTCGCCTTGGACTTGATGAAGTCGTTGTAGGCGTACTCGTGGGAAGTAGGCGAAGATGCCGTACGTCCAAAGGCGAAGATGCCTTGATAGCACTTGGCGAAGATGCCAAAGTGGTTGTTGTAGCCGTAGCGCCGTCTTGGTGGTGGTCGTCTCGTGGTCTTCTTTTGTTCTCTTGAAGCTTGGACTTGGCGTGAAGTAGGGCTTGTTGGGATTTGTGCATTTGCGCTTGTGGAGCATCTTCATGATGATGATGTCGTTGTCGTGCTTGAGCTCCTTGGCGTTCGTCGTCGTTGTGCACATGATGCTTGGAGGTGACTTGCCCTTCATGACGATGTTGATCATGAACTTGATGGTGGTCGCCATGTAGATGTTGACTTGGACAACTTGCGCTTGCATCTTATTTGAGCTCCGAAGACTTGTGGCTTGAATGTCGCCGCCTTGAAGATGACGAAGGGGAAGTAGACTTGAGCAAGGTCCGAATCTCCTCCATCCTTGCATCTTGCTCCTCTTTATGTGCGGCAAGCTTCTTGTCGATGTAGTCCCTTCTCCTTGCTTCGGAGTGACGAATGTCGATGGAGATGTTCTCGATGCGCTCTCGCAATCTTGATTGTGCGCCTTGCACTTGTCGTTGTAGATCGAATATAGACGCTTTGGTGATGTAGTTGTTCACGCCGTCTTTGTTGTTGTAGACCGGAGAGGAAATGCCTTGCCTATCCATCACAAGACTCGAGCAAATATGAGTGGGAGAAAGAGAAGAACTTATACCAATGTACCTTGACCGATGTTGACAATGAATCAAGTTCACTCAAATGCGGACAATGAAATAGCACTATTGGTACCAATCCTTGTCGGTTCTCACACCTACACAAGTAAAGCTTATGGAGGAGCTCGGTGAGGATAGTGGCACAAAAATTTAATGCAAAATGTTAGCAAGAGTCAATAATGTTGAAAGAGATTCACAAATTCGCAAGTGAAACAAATGGACCAATAGCAAAGAATGGCACACGGAAACACACACACGGATAGATAAATGGGGTCGTGCAACCAAGGAATGAGCACAAAATGTGGAATCCACGGAAAACGCTCATGTTGCACAACTCAAGAGAGACGCTAGCACGATTGCTCAATAGGCGGATACGACACTTGTGCACAACCTATAAGATGCAAGATGGATAAACTTTCTATCCCAAGTATGCTATGTATGTATGGTTCCCGGTGTTTCTCTGAAGATGATCCAAGATGATCGGATATGACAATCTTATGTGCAATGTGGTATGATGCTATGGCACTTGCTTACAAGCTTCTTTGCTCTCTTTATCTTTTGCTTAAAAGCTTTATTCTTTTTTTTTCTATTGCCACTTTTGCACAATGCACAAACCAAGATAGCAATAGTGTATATGTGGGAACAAACTTGTGACACAAGATATGATACCAATATAGGCACCACGATGATATGGTATGTATGCTATGGGAAGTATGATCACTAATGTGCACAAGTAACGTTGCCGGCAATACTCAAATGGCTAGTCTCAATAGGCAAGTGACGCAAAATATGGTCTATGATGGTTATCAATGCAATTTGCAAGGGAATATAAAATGGAGGGATATCACGATACCAAGATGATATGGAGGTTACCGTCCTTGGCGATGATGAGTGGCGGTGTTCTTGATGTAGATACCAAGATGATGGAGTCTCGTCCCTAAGTAGCCGAAACACCTTAGGAAACGGAAAAAACCGCGAACTCAAAATCTCAAATGACAAATGTCAAATGGTGGTAGCGAAAAGCGATGGTGGTTTTGCACTAGGCAATGCGGAAGTGGGATGATGGGCAAAACACGTGTCGGAGTTGAAGTTGTCGTCCCTAAGTAGCCGAAACACCTTAGGAGACACAAGCCACAACTCAAACAAGCTCAAACAACTATTGGGTTAAGTTGGGGGTGGCGGAAGTGTATGGTGGGCACGCCTATGCGGAAGTGGTGGTGGTGGTTGATGAAGAAGCAATTGTCCCTAAGTAGCCGAAACACCTTAGGAGACTCGAATCACTACTCAAGTAACCACTAATGCTATATGGAACAAAATGGGTTAGGTTGCGGAAGTCGGTGGTGGCTATGCGGATGATATGGTGGAATGCCTAGGCAAACTTGCCAAATTTTCGAAAATTTTATGGAGTCAAATTATGTTGGTGGTATTTTTGTGGGATGGGGGATGTCAATAGCTTCAAAACGAGCTAAAGAACGTCAAAAACGGACTCCAGATGAATTAGTTATGGGAAAAACGGTGAAACTCGGAAAGCTGAAACTGGCTAGGGCGGTAGTACCGCTCGGATGGGCGGTAGTACCGCTCGTGCCGGGATTTTCTTGACTTCTCAAATCATTGCACGATTTTGGGGCGGAAATGGATGATTTCGGGGTCAAAATTCGATGGATTTTGTGGATGGAAAGAGGGGAAACTTGGGGGAATGCTAGATCCACTTGAAACCAAGCAAATCCACGGATCAAAATCAACAAAACATCATCAAACCAACAAATCACAAAAAAATTTGGGGGCTATTTTTGGTGGGGATTTTTGGATTTAGGACGAAAACAACAAAATCAAGCTAGAAAACACGGGGTAGGGGCTCCAAAAGCGTGATCAACATGGCTCATGATACCAAGATGATGTAGGGCGGAACCCTATGGTGACGATCTTTCACGTTTGGAGTGGATCCTAGGGGGAATCACGAAGAACACGCGGAAGCACAAAGGGGAAACACGGGGAAAACGAGAGAGAATCAGTAAACCGACAAGGAATCAATCACACAAGTGCTAGATCACCGAGAACAAACAGTAACACATGATCAACAAAGGTAAGGATACAAAGGAACCATTCTTCTCCGAGAGGAGGTCTTGAATCCACGAGGGGATCTTCCCGTAAAGGGTCCTTGAATCCAAGTGGATCTTCTCCGAAGAGGCCGCGGTCTCTCACGAGGAGGAGATCCGATGGATGAGCGAGGCTCTATCTCACAAATGAGCTAAATCAACAGTAACCCTAACTAGGAGGAGGTGGAGGAGTATATATAGTCTAGAGCCACGAAGGGGTAAGTGAGGGCGAAGGGGTACATGGGCTCGGCCTAATACACTGTGCACAGACAAGGCGGTAGTACCGCTTGAGGCGCGCAAGCGGTAGTAGGGCGGATGTGATGAGGACATCAATACAATTGTTACACCCACAGTGATGAGGACATCAATACAATTGTTACACCCACAGCCCCTGCTGCTATACATACTGGACCAATTACTAGAGCTCGTGCACGCCAACTAAATTACCAGGTACTTTTGTTTCTTGGTAATGATTCTAATGTTCATGAGAATATGATGCTGCCTAAATTGGATACATTTGTTTTGCTTACAAATGAAGGGCCTAGCTTGGAGAAGGATGAACATTGGAGCAAGAACAAGCATGGAGATGATGGCATGCGCAAGGGGAACAAGAACGGAGTTACAAGTGATGATTTCAGGACTTTGAAGCCACCATAATGGGTGCATGAAGCCTTGGACGAAATATACAAGATGCCACTTCATAAATTTCGTCCCGAGGCTATTTTAGGTGCTGCGTCACCTTATTATTGGGCCAGGCCCATGTAATTTCGAAATACATAAGTATAGGCTATTTTTAGAGTCCATATGTGTGGGGAAACAAGAGATAGGGTTGATTTCGGACTCCTCCACCAAGGGCCACGAAATTCCCCCCTCTTCCTCCATATATACAGCCCTTAGGGCATCGTTTAGACTTTGGGTTTTGTTTAGATTAAAAGTTCGCCATAGCTGCAACTTCGCGTACTTCGTTTGTGTTCAACGACCAGACAAAGGCGTCACAGAACCCCACCTTGATCAATAAAGCTTTCATCTTATATTCGCAATATCCAGATTGCAATCTTAGTTTCTTGCTTGTTCTTCGTTTGCTCGCAGGAAACAGACCCTCGTGGTCAGGTTGATCGTGCTCCGGCGTGATCAATAACCTCTCGGAGTTGGTTTAGCGATTGCTAAGGCGCGACGTCCTCGCACGTTCGTAGTCGGATCGTCAAAGTCGACTTCCACCAAAGCGAAATCCACCATCTCATCGAAAGACGGGACACCTTTGCCTCTATCAAGTGGTATCAGATTTCCAGGTTGCTCGGTGAGATTTTACAGTTTTTCGTAGTTTAGATCGAGTCTGTTCTTCATACCTACAGTCCACGAAAAAGCCACAAAAAAAAATTAGGGTTAGTTCATCATATCCGAACCAATCTGAGCCTTTGCATAATCTTTTTAGGGTTTTGCTTTGTTGAATTTGCGGTTGCATCGTCGTGTCTAGTTGCTGGTCTTAGAGTCTAGTCTTTTAGAGTTTCGAGTTCTGGTCATAAGTTGTCACGCCGCCGCCGCACCATCATCATCGCCCCTGCCATCTACCACCACCGCTCCGAATCCGTGTCCATATACCACCACCAATCCGTGTCCATATACCACCACCGATCCATATCCATATACTACCACCGCTACCACCACCGCTGCCATACACCACCACCATATATCCACCACCAATCCGAGTTCCTTGCTTATTAGGGTTGTTTTCGAGATCCATCTAGTTTCCGATTCGTGTTTCCTTGCCGGAGTAGGTTTCGAAAAAAAAAGAGTCGGGTAGCCACGCTCCGTTTAGGCCCAAAATTTTTCGAAAACGCATTTTTCGAAAAAATTTCTGGCTATCCTATTTTTAGGTGTTTCTGAGTGTTTTGAGACAGGTGCCATTATAGGAAGTTTTTTTTGACCCGTTTCCAGTTTTTGGGTCCGGGCAGTCAAAAAAAAAAAATTGGTCGAAAAAATTTCGTGCCCATCCTGTCAGTTTGAGCTAAGAAGAGTTTTGAGACACTCGCCATTATAGTGATTTTTCGCAAAAAAAAAAGCAGCGCAAAAAAAAGAGCGCAAAAAAAAAGAGCGCAAAAAAAAAGAGCGCAAAAAAAAGAGCGCAAAAAAAAGAGCGAAAAAAAAATTCCAGAGTGTGCTTTTCCCTTGTTTACGTGCCGCGCCGTGATTTTGTTGGTGTTCTAGGCTCGCGTCTCTAGCACAGTCTAGCCTAGGACCAGCACAGTACAGTCGTTGAGCGTTTATTCAACTTTGCATCTCTGAATTGATTATTGCTGACCCTTTTTGCTACCATATTATAAGCCTTCCCAGCTCCACATACATCTACGTCGTGCGTTTGACTCTCCCTGGTAATCGCTCTATCCAAGCTTTGAGAGTTTTTGACTACAACGGTTGCCGATCACCGCCTGCTGCTGGGTAAGAACTGGTAAGAATTTGAGATTTGCTTGACGGATTTGTGACATCCACCACCACCACTTGTTCGTAGTCTGTAGGATCATATTCTTGTGTGTTTCTATTGCTGCTAACCATGCCAGGATCACAAGCCGACGAGATTGACTGGGAGAATTTATCGAACAAGGAGCTTCATGATAAGTTTCAGCAAATGATGACTGAACAGGTGCAAGATGTGCTGAACAATTTTGAAGAGGCCATGGAGAAGATCACTGGCCTTGAGAAGACGTTCGAAACAAAGCTCGATAACAAGTTTAATGAATTGCTCGCGCGTCTTCCACCACCACCACCCGCTGCACCTAACGCACCTCTCCAACAACAACAACAACGACTACCTCCACGTCGCGAAGCAGACCTCCGCCGAGCAAGCCGTGTTCCTCTTGCGTTTGGCCAAACTGTTGGTGCTGCTGTTGATACTTCTATGGCTCCTACTGCTAATGCGGAGGAGGATGATTATGTGGGAGATTATGAGGATGAGGTTGATCAAAATCAACACTACGTGCAGCCACCTGTACCACCACCAGCAGGTCGACCTCAGGTATATATTCGTAATGGTAGGCCTGCACCACCACCTCAGGTACGAGATGATGTCCATATTCCTAAACTGAAATTGAATATTCCACCATTTGAGGGTAGATATGTTCCTGATATATATCTTACTTGGGAGTTAGAAACTGAACAACGATTTACATGTTTACAATATCCTGAGGAGAGACGAGTTGCTGCTGCTGTTTGTGCTTTCACTAGTTTTGCATGTGTATGGTGGTCTGAACATTGTAGATTATATCCTATTCCAACTACTTGGGCTGCTTTGAAAACTGCTATGCGTACGCGTTGGGTTCCACCATATTATCAACGTGAATTGCTTCAAAAATTGCAGCGTTTAAGACAAGGAAAAAATTCTGTAGAAGAATATTATCAGGAATTACAAACTGGCATGATTAGATGTGGTATTGTTGAGGAGAATGAAGCTATGCTTGCACGTTTTCTAGGTGAATTAAATAGAGAGATTCAGACCATTCTAGACTATAAGGAGTATACTAATATCACTCGTTTATTCCATCTTGCTTGTAAAGCTGAACGTGAAGTGCAGGATCGACAAGCATTGGGGCGAACTAACTTTTCTGCAGGCCGACCTTCATCATGGACACCACGTGCATCTTCTACTTCAACTGCACCAGCACCTCCATCCGGTGCCACCTCCAGCCGTGATACAAGAAAACAGGCACAACCACCATTATCTGCCAAGAGCGCACCTGCGGGGCCTGCACAGCGTTCTTCTTCTTCCATGGCATCAACAGGGCACACAAGTGATATTATTTGTCGTCGTTGTAAGGGAGGAGGTCATTATGCGAGAGAATGCAAATCTCCGCGTGTGATGATTGCTACCGCGGATGGTGGTTATGAGTCCGCTAGTGACTATGATGAGGAGACTTTGGCTCTTATTACACGTGAAGAACATGGTGGAGATGATTCTGATCATGAGACGCAATACATGGCTCCTGAAGACGCTGACAGGTATGAATGTTTAGTTGCTCAACGTGTTTTGAGTGTGCAGGTCACACAAGCTGAGCAAAATCAGAGGCACAATTTGTTCCATACCAAGGGAGTTGTGAAGGAACGTTCTGTGCGCGTCATCATAGACGGAGGGAGCTGCAACAACTTGGCTAGCATGGAGATGGTGGAGAAGCTTTCTCTCACCACAAGACCACATCCACATCCTTACTACATCCAATGGTTCAACAACAGCGGCAAGGTTAAGGTAACACGTACTGTTCGTGTGCATTTTAGTATCTCTACATGTGCTGATTATGTTGATTGTGATGTGGTACCTATGCAAGCATGTTCCTTATTACTTGGTAGACCATGGCAATTTGATAAAAATTCTGTACACCATGGTAGAAACAATCACTATACTCTTGTTCATAAGGATAAAAATATTACTTTGCTTCCTATGACTCCTGATTCCATTTTGAAAGATGATATTAATAGAGCTAATAAAGCACAACAGGAGAAGAATAAGAGTGAAAATCAGATTGTGGCAAAAGAATTTGAGCAACAAATGAAGCCTAATAATAAACCATCTAGTGTTGCTTCTGAAATTAAATTGAAAAGTGCATGTTTATTTGCCACCAAATCTGATATTGATGAGCTAGATTTCAGCAAATCTGTTTGCTATGCTTTTGTGTGCAAAGAGGCATTATTTTCATTCGAGGACGTGCCTTCCTTTTTGCCTCCTGCTGTCACTAACATTTTGCAGGAGTTCGCTGACGTTTTTCCACAAGACGTGCCACCGGGATTACCGCCTATTCGAGGGATTGAGCATCAGATTGACTTAATTCCCGGTGCTTCACTGCCAAACCGTGCAGCATACCGTACCAATCCAGAGGAGACGAAGGAGATTATGCGTCAAGTACAAGAGCTTCTCGACAAAGGTTATATACGCGAATCCCTTAGTCCTTGTGCTGTTCCTATTATTCTAGTGCCGAAAAAGGATGGTACATCACGTATGTGTGTTGATTGTAGAGGCATTAATAATATTACTATTCGTTATCGTCATCCTATTCCTAGGCTAGATGATATGCTTGATGAATTGAGTGGCTCTACAATATTCTCCAAAGTTGATTTGCGTAGTGGCTACCATCAAATTCGTATGAAATTGGGAGATGAATGGAAAACAACATTTAAAACTAAGTTTGGATTATATGAGTGGTTAGTCATGCCTTTTGGGTTAACTAATGCACCTAGTACTTTCATGAGATTAATGAACGAAGTTTTACGTGCTTTCATTAGACGATTTGTGGTAGTTTACTTTGATGACATATTGATTTATAGCAGATCTTTGGAGGAACATTTGGAACATTTACGTGCTGTTTTTATTGCTCTACGTGATGCACGTTTGTTTGGTAACCTTGGGAAGTGCACCTTTTGCACCGACCGAGTATCTTTTCTTGGCTATGTTGTTACTCCACAGGGAATTGAAGTTGATAAAGCCAAGATTGAAGCTATTGAGAGTTGGCCGCAGCCCAAAACGGTCACACAAGTGAGGAGTTTTCTTGGCCTCGCTGGATTCTATAGGCGTTTTGTGAGAGATTTCAGCACCATTGCTGCACCTCTCAATGAGCTTACAAAGAAAGATGTGCCTTTTCTTTGGGGTACCGCACAGGAAGAAGCCTTCACGGTATTGAAAGATAAGTTGACACATGCTCCTTTACTCCAACTTCCTGATTTTAATAAGACTTTTGAGCTTGAATGTGATGCTAGTGGAATTGGATTAGGAGGTGTGTTATTACAAGATGGCAAACCTGTTGCATACTTTTCTGAAAAATTGAGTGGGCCTAGTCTGAATTATTCTACTTATGATAAAGAATTATATGCTCTTGTTCGGACTTTACAAACATGGCAACATTATTTATGGCCCAAAGTATTTGTTATACATTCTGATCATGAATCATTGAAACATATTAAAAGTCAAGCTAAACTGAATCGTAGACATGCTAAATGGGTTGAATTCATTGAGACTTTCCCTTATGTCATTAAACACAAGAAGGGAAAAGAAAATGTTATTGCTGATGCTTTGTCTCGTCGCTATACTATGCTTTCACAACTTGACTTCAAAATATTTGGTTTGGAGACCATCAAAGATCAATATGTGCATGATGCTGATTTTAAAGATGTAATGCATAATTGTAAAGAAGGAAGAATGTGGAACAAGTTTGTTGTTAACGATGGATTTGTGTTTCGTGCTAACAAGCTATGCATTCCAGCTAGCTCCGTTCGTCTTTTGTTGTTGCAGGAGGCGCATGGAGGAGGATTAATGGGACACTTTGGCGTGAAGAAGACGGAGGACGTACTTGCTACACATTTCTTTTGGCCAAAGATGAGACGAGATGTTGAGCATTTTATTGCTCGCTGCACTACATGTCAAAAAGCTAAGTCACGCCTCAATCCTCATGGTTTATATATGCCTTTGCTTGTACCTAGTGTTCCTTGGGAGGATATATCTATGGACTTTGTTTTAGGTTTACCTCGAACAAAGAAGGGGAGGGATAGCATATTTGTTGTCGTGGATAGATTCTCGAAAATGGCACACTTTATACCATGTCATAAAAGCGATGATGCTGTTAATGTTGCTGATTTGTTCTTTCCTGAAATTATTCGCTTGCATGGTGTGCCAAATACTATTGTTTCAGATCGTGATACTAAATTTCTTAGCCACTTTTGGAGATGTTTATGGGCTAAGTTGGGGACTAAACTGCTTTTTAGTACTACTTGTCACCCCCAAACTGATGGACAAACTGAAGTAGTCAATAGAACGTTGTCTACTATGCTTAGGGCTGTTTTGAAGAATAATAAGAAAATGTGGGAGGAATGCTTGCCTCATATTGAATTTGCTTATAATCGTTCATTGCATTCTACTACTAAGATGTGCCCTTTTGAAGTTGTGTATGGTTTCCTACCTCGTGCACCTATTGATTTGTTGCCTCTTCCATCTTCGGAGAAGGTTAATTTTGATGCTAAACAACGTGCTGAATTGATTTTAAAAATGCATGAGTTAACTAAGGAAAACATTGAGCGTATGAATGCTAAATATAAACTTGCTGGAGATAAGGGTAGAAAACATGTTGTGTTTGCACCTGGAGATCTTGTGTGGTTACATTTGCGTAAGGATAGATTTCCTGATTTGCGCAAATCAAAGTTAATGCCACGTGCTGATGGTCCCTTTAAGGTGTTAGAGAAAATAAATGATAATGCATATAAACTTGAGCTGCCTGCAGATTTTGGGGTTAGTCCCACTTTTAACATTGCAGATTTGAAGCCTTATTTGGGTGAGGAAGATGAACTTCCGTCGAGGACGACTTCATTTCAAGAAGGGGAGGATGATGAGGACATCAATACAATTGTTACACCCACAGCCCCTGCTGCTATACATACTGGACCAATTACTAGAGCTCGTGCACGCCAACTAAATTACCAGGTACTTTCGTTTCTTGGTAATGATTCTAATGTTCATGAGAATATGATGCTGCCTAAATTGGATACATTTGTTTTGCTTACAAATGAAGGGCCTAGCTTCGAGAAGGATGAACATTGGAGCAAGAACAAGCATGGAGATGATGGCATGCGCAAGGGGAACAATAACGGAGTTACAAGTGATGATTTCAGGACTTTGAAGCCACCATAATGGGTGCATGAAGCCTTGGACGAAATATACAAGATGCCACTTCATAAATTTCGTCCCGAGGCTATTTTAGGTGCTGCGTCACCTTATTATTGGGCCAGGCCCATGTAATTTCGAAATACATAAGTATAGGCTATTTTTAGAGTCCGTATGTGTGGGGAAACAAGAGATAGGGTTGATTTCGGACCCCTCCACCAAGGGCCACGAAATTCCCCCCTCTTCCTACATATATACAGCCCTTAGGGCATCGTTTAGACTTTGGGTTTTGTTTAGATTAAAAGTTCGCCATAGCTGCAACTTCGCGTACTTCGTTTGTGTTCAACGACCAGACAAAGGCGTCACAGAACCCCACCTTGATCAATAAAGCTTTCATCTTATATTCGCAATATCCAGATTGCAATCTTAGTTTCTTGCTTGTTCTTCGTTTGCTCGCAGGAAACAGACCCTCGTGGTCAGGTTGATCGTGCTCCGGCGTGGTCAATAACCTCTCGGAGTTGGTTTAGCGATTGCTAAGGCGCTACGTCCTCGCACGTTCGTAGTCGGATCGTCAAAGTCGACTTCCACCAAAGCGAAATCCACCATCTCATCGAAAGACGGGACACCTTTGCCTCTATCAAGTGGTATCAGATTTCCAGGTTGCTCGGTGAGATTTTACAGTTTTTCGTAGTTTAGATCGAGTCTGTTCTTCATACCTACAGTCCACGAAAAAGCCACAAAAAAAAATTAGGGTTAGTTCATCATATCCGAACCAATCTGAGCCTTTGCATAATCTTTTTAGGGTTTTGCTTTGTTGAATTTGCGGTTGCATCGTCGTGTCTAGTTGCTGGTCTTAGAGTCTAGTCTTTTAGAGTTTCGAGTTCTGGTCATAAGTTGTCACGCCGCCGCCGCACCATCATCATCGCCCCTGCCATCTACCACCACCGCTCCGAATCCGTGTCCATATACCACCACCAATCCGTGTCCATATACCACCACCGATCCATATCCATATACTACCACCGCTACCACCACCGCTGCCATACACCACCACCATATATCCACCACCAATCCGAGTTCCTTGCTTATTAGGGTTGTTTTCGAGATCCATCTAGTTTCCGATTCGTGTTTCCTTGCCGGAGTAGGTTTCGAAAAAAAAAGAGTCGGGTAGCCACGCTCCGTTTAGGCCCAAAATTTTTCGAAAACGCATTTTTCGAAAAAATTTCTGGCTATCCTATTTTTAGGTGTTTCTGAGTGTTTTGAGACAGGTGCCATTATAGGAAGTTTTTTTTGACCCGTTTCCAGTTTTTGGGTCCGGGCAGTCAAAAAAAAAAAATTGGTCGAAAAAATTTCGTGCCCATCCTGTCAGTTTGAGCTAAGAAGAGTTTTGAGACACTCGCCATTATAGTGATTTTTCGCAAAAAAAAAAGCAGCGCAAAAAAAAGAGCGCAAAAAAAAAGAGCGCAAAAAAAAAGAGCGCAAAAAAAAGAGCGCAAAAAAAAGAGCGAAAAAAAAATTCCAGAGTGTGCTTTTCCCTTGTTTACGTGCCGCGCCGTGATTTTGTTGGTGTTCTAGGCTCGCGTCTCTAGCACAGTCTAGCCTAGGACCAGCACAGTACAGTCGTTGAGCGTTTATTCAACTTTGCATCTCTGAATTGATTATTGCTGACCCTTTTTGCTACCATATTATAAGCCTTCCCAGCTCCACATACATCTACGTCGTGCGTTTGACTCTCCCTGGTAATCGCTCTATCCAAGCTTTGAGAGTTTTTGACTACAACGGTTGCCGATCACCGCCTGCTGCTGGGTAAGAACTGGTAAGAATTTGAGATTTGCTTGACGGATTTGTGACATCCACCACCACCACTTGTTCGTAGTCTGTAGGATCATATTCTTGTGTGTTTCTATTGCTGCTAACCATGCCAGGATCACAAGCCGACGAGATTGACTGGGAGAATTTATCGAACAAGGAGCTTCATGATAAGTTTCAGCAAATGATGACTGAACAGGTGCAAGATGTGCTGAACAATTTTGAAGAGGCCATGGAGAAGATCACTGGCCTTGAGAAGACGTTCGAAACAAAGCTCGATAACAAGTTTAATGAATTGCTCGCGCGTCTTCCACCACCACCACCCGCTGTACCTAACGCACCTCTCCAACAACAACAACAACAACGACTACCTCCACGTCGCGAAGCAGACCTCCGCCGAGCAAGCCGTGTTCCTCTTGCGTTTGGCCAAACTGTTGGTGCTGCTGTTGATACTTCTGTGGCTCCTGCTGCTGATGCGGAGGAGGATGATTATGTGGGAGATTATGAGGATGAGGTTGATCAAAATCAACACTACGTGCAGCCACCTGTACCACCACCATCAGGTCGACCTCAGGTATATATTCGTAATGGTAGGCCTGCACCACCACCTCAGGTACGCGATGATGTCCATATTCCTAAACTGAAATTGAATATTCCACCATTTGAGGGTAGATATGTTCCTGATATATATCTTACTTGGGAGTTAGAAACTGAACAACGATTTACATGTTTACAATATCCTGAGGAGAGACGAGTTGCTGCTGCTGTTTGTGCTTTCACTAGTTTTGCATGTGTATGGTGGTCTGAACATTGTAGATTATATCCTATTCCAACTACTTGGGCTGCTTTGAAAACTGCTATGCGTACGCGTTGGGTTCCACCATATTATCAACGTGAATTGCTTCAAAAATTGCAGCGTTTAAGACAAGGAAAAAATTCTGTAGAAGAATATTATGAGGAATTACAAACTGGCATGATTAGATGTGGTATTGTTGAGGAGAATGAAGCTATGCTTGCACGTTTTCTTGGTGGATTAAATAGAGAGATTCAGACCATTCTAGACTATAAGGAGTATACTAATATCACTCGTTTATTCCATCTTGCTTGTAAAGCTGAACGTGAAGTGCAGGATCGACAAGCATTGGGGCGAACTAACTTTTCTGCAGGCCGACCTTCATCATGGACACCACGTGCATCTTCTACTTCAACTGCACCAGCACCTCCATCCGGTGCCACCTCCAGCCGTGATACAAGAAAACAGGCACAACCACCATTATCTGCCAAGAGCGCACCTGCGGGGCCTGCACAGCGTTCTTCTTCTTCCATGGCATCAACAGGGCACACAAGTGATATTATTTGTCGTCGTTGTAAGGGAGGAGGTCATTATGCGAGAGAATGCAAATCTTCGCGTGTGATGATTGCTACCGCGGATGGTGGATATGAGTCTGCTAGTGACTATGATGAGGAGACTTTGGCTCTTATTACACGTGAAGAACATGGTGGAGATGATTCTGATCATGAGACGCAATACATGGCTCCTGAAGACGCTGACAGGTATGAATGTTTAGTTGCTCAACGTGTTTTGAGTGTGCAGGTCACACAAGCTGAGCAAAATCAGAGGCACAATTGATGAGGACATCAATACGATTGTTACACCCACAGCCCCTGCTGCTATACATACTGGACCAATTACTAGAGCTCGTGCACGCCAACTAAATTACCAGGTACTTTCGTTTCTTGGTAATGATTCTAATGTTCATGAGAATATGATGCTGCCTAAATTGGATACATTTGTTTTGCTTACAAATGAAGGGCCTAGCTTGGAGAAGGATGAACATTGGAGCAAGAACAAGCATGGAGATGATGGCATGCGCAAGGGGAACAAGAACGGAGTTACAAGTGATGATTTCAGGACTTTGAAGCCACCATAATGGGTGCATGAAGCCTTGGACGAAATATACAAGATGCCACTTCATAAATTTCGTCCCGAGGCTATTTTAGGTGCTGCGTCACCTTATTTTTGGGCCAGGCCCATGTAATTTCGAAATACATAAGTATAGGCTATTTTTAGAGTCCGTATGTGTGGGGAAACAAGAGATAGGGTTGATTTCGGACCCCTCCACCAAGGGCCACAAAATTCCCCCCTCTTCCTCCATATATACAGCCCTTAGGGCATCGTTTAGACTTTGGGTTTTGTTTAGATTAAAAGTTCGCCATAGCTGCAACTTCGCGTACTTCGTTTGTGTTCAACGACCAGACAAAGGCGTCACAGAACCCCACCTTGATCAATAAAGCTTTCATCTTATATTCGCAATATCCAGATTGCAATCTCAGTTTCTTGCTTGTTCTTCGTTTGCTCGCAGGAAACAGACCCTCGTGGTCAGGTTGATCGTGCTCCGGCGTGGTCAATAACCTCTCGGAGTTGGTTTAGCGATTGCTAAGGCGCGACGTCCTCGCACGTTCGTAGTCGGATCGTCAAAGTCGACTTCCACCAAAGCGAAATCCATCATCTCATCGAAAGACGGGACACCTTTGCCTCTATCAGGATGCCAGGCGGTAGTGCCGCTTGGGTGGCCTCAGCGGTAGTACCGCTTGGAGTGGGCGGTAGTACCGCTCGTTCTGGAGCGGCCAGGTTCTCTTCCTCCTTCTCTTCCATGCTTGGCCTTGGTCCTTGGATTCTCCATGGTCCTCTCGGTTGTACCTGAGTATATGCAAGATCCATGCATGAGGTAGTAGCCATGTATCTCATGTAGAAAGTGAAGGTTCGGAGAGGAGCGAGTTCACCTTGTGTCCAATGGTGTATATTCGATGTCTCATCATATGTCCTTTTGGGGCTTGGAGAGTGGTCGGAGTGTACATGGGGATGAACGTGGGATGCTTCGCATCACTACCTCACCAAAGTGCTCTATGTGTCCTTAGATACGAAGACCGACGACCACAAGCTAGTGAGGGACACCCCAAAGGAGTTGGAGAAGGACTACAAGGCCACAAGGAGGAAGAAGGAGTGCAACAAGATCAATTCAGCACCTCCCACGCGACCCCGTGCCCACGGGCCTCAAAGACCCCGTGCGCACGGACTACTCAGAGAGCTGGCGCCGGAGCACCCCGTGCGCATGGGCTTGTACCGTGCCCACGGGACCCTCGTGGGCACGGGCCCAACTTACCCCCTGCGCACGGGCTCATCAGGATGGACGGCCGAGAGTCACCTGTTGGGCCTCCACTTCATCCCCTTCCTCCACCTACCTATATATACCCCTCTCCCTCCTCCATTTAGACTTAGCAAATAGGATAGCTCATTCTTAGGTGAGCTTTCCTCCTACCTTCTCCTCTTGAGAGAGAGAGACCACTCCCATGGAGTTCAAGGCCTCCATGTGAGAAGATCGACTTGTGGATATCAAGACCTCCTCTTGGAGATGACAATCATCAAGACCTCTCTCCTCATAGGATTGGGATGAATTAGTACTTTGTATCTTTCCTTTGTTGCTCTTGGATCATTGTTTCTCTTGTGTGTTCTTGGATCTAGCATATGTGTGATTGGATCAAGTCAATTTGAGTATTTCCCATCTCTTGTGTTCTTGTGTTCATCTTGTTCTTGGGGATTCCCCCTCCAATTCGTGAAAGATCTCCCCATAGGGTTCCACCCTACAACAACATTGATTTTTTGGCACAATCTCATTCACCCTTCAACTAAGTTCCTCTAGACAATTTAATCCACAAGTGCTATCTAGTATATTAAAATTAACAACATGGGGTTGAGCATTTTAGACATCATTTCTTCTACAAATTTTCTCAACTTCCAAGTCTTTGAAGAATTTCTCTTATGCATGGTTATTCTTAGTTATGATCATTTCTTTAAAAAATAATCCCACGACAAGTCTTGGTTGTCTAAACTAAATATAACAAAGGCTAAAAATATATTTCAGCTACTAGAGCAAAACCTTTGTCTTGATTATCAAGACTTACTCCCGCTTGTCTTATGGATGGTTATTCTTAGTTAAGATCATTTCTTTTAAAAACAGTTCCATGGCAAGTCTTGGTTGTCTAAACTAAACTGATAGAGGCGGAGGTGTCCCGTCTTTCGATGAGATGATGGATTTCGCTTTGGTGGAAGTCGACTTTGACGATCCGACTACAAACGTGCGAGGACGTCGCGCCTTAGCAATCGCTAAACCAACTCCGAGAGGTTATTGACCACGCCGGAGCACGATCAACCTGACCACGAGGGTCTGTTTCCTGCGAGCAAACGAAGAACAAGCAAGAAACTGAGATTGCAATCTGGATATTGCGAATATAAGATGAAAGCTTTATTGATCAAGGTGGGGTTCTGTGACGCCTTTGTCTGGTCGTTGAACACAAACGAAGTACGCGAAGTTGCAGCTATGGCGAACTTTTAATCTAAACAAAACCCAAAGTCTAAACGATGCCCTAAGGGCTGTATATATGGAGGAAGAGGGGGGAATTTCGTGGCCCTTGGTGGAGGGGTCCGAAATCAACCCTATCTCTTGTTTCCCCGCACATACGGACTCTAAAAATAGCCTATACTTATGTATTTCGAAATTACATGGGCCTGGCCCAATAATAAGGTGACGCAGCACCTAAAATAGCCTCGGGACGAAATTTATGAAGTGGCATCTTGTATATTTCGTCCATGGCTTGATGCACCCATTATGGTGGCTTCAAAGTCCTGAAATCATCACTTGTAACTCCGTTCTTGTTCCCCTTGCGCATGGCATCATCTCCATGCTTGTTCTTGCTCCAATGTTCATCCTTCTCCAAGCTAGGCCCTTCATTTGTAAGCAAAACAAATGTATCCAATTTAGGCAGCATCATATTCTCATGAACATTAGAATCATTACCAAGAAACGAAAGTACCTGATAATTTAATTGGCGTGCGCGAGCTCTAGTAATTGGTCCCGTATATCTAGCAGTAGGGGTTGTGGGTGTAACAATGGTATTGATGTCCACATCATCCTCCCCTTCTTGAAATAAAGTCGTCCTCGACGGAAACTCATCTTCCTCACCCAAATAAGGCTTCAAATCTGCAATGTTAAAAGTGGGACTAACCCCAAAATCTGCAGGCAGCTCAAGTTTATATGCATTATCATTTATTTTCTCTAACACCTTAAAGGGACCATCAGCACGTGGCATTAGCTTTGATTTGCGCAAATCAGGAAATCTATCCTTACGCAAATGTAACCAAACAAGATCTCCAGGTGCAAACACAACATGTTTTCTACCCTTATCTCCAGCAAGTTTATATTTAGCATTCATACGCTCAATGTTTTCCTTAGTTAACTCATGCATTTTTAAAATCAATTCAGCACGTTGTTTAGCATCAAAATTAACCTTCTCCGAAGATGGAAGAGGCAACAAATCAATAGGTGCACGAGGTAGGAAACCATACACAACTTCAAAAGGACACATCTTAGTAGTAGAATGCAATGAACGATTATAAGCAAATTCAATATGAGGCAAGCATTCCTCCCACATTTTCTTATTATTCTTCAAAACAGCCCTAAGCATAGTAGACAACGTTCTATTGACTACTTCAGTTTGTCCATCAGTTTGGGGGTGACTAGTACTAAAAAGCAGTTTAGTCCCCAACTTAGCCCATAAACATCTCCAAAAGTGGCTAAGAAATTTAGTATCACGATCTGAAACAATAGTATTTGGCACACCATGCAAGCGAATAATTTCACGAAAGAACAAATCAGCAACATTAACAGCATCATCGCTTTTATGACATGGTATAAAGTGTGCCATTTTCGAGAATCTATCCACGACAACAAATATGCTATCCCTCCCCTTCTTTGTTCGAGGTAAACCTAAAACAAAGTCCATAGATATATCCTCCCAAGGAACACTAGGTACAGGCAAAGGCATATATAAACCATGAGGATTGAGTCGTGACTTAGCTTTTTGACATGTAGTGCATCGAGCAATAAAACGCTCAACATCCCGTCTCATCTTTGGCCAAAAGAAATGTATAGCAAGTACGTCCTCCGTCTTCTTCACGCCAAAGTGTCCCATTAATCCTCCTCCATGCGCCTCCTGCAACAACAAAAGACGAACGGAGCTAGCTGGAATGCATAGCTTGTTAGCGCGAAACACAAATCCATCGTTAACGACGAACTTGTTCCACATTCTTCCGTCTTTACAATTCTGCATTACATCTTTAAAATCAGCATCATGCACATATTGATCTTTGATGGTCTCCAAACCAAATATTTTGAAGTCAAGTTGTGAAAGCATAGTATAGCGGCGAGACAATGCATCAGCAATAACATTTTCTTTTCCCTTCTTGTGTTTAATGACATAAGGAAAAGTCTCAATGAATTCAACCCATTTAGCATGTCTACGATTCAGTTTAGCTTGACGTTTAATATGTTTCAAAGATTCATGATCAGAATGTATAACAAATTCTTTGGGCCATAAATAATGTTGCCATGTTTCTAAAGTCCGAACAAGAGCATATAATTCTTTATCATAAGTAGAATAATTCAGATTAGGCCCACTCAATTTTTCAGAAAAGTATGCAACAGGTTTGCCATCTTGTAATAACACACCTCCTAATCCAATTCCACTAGCATCACATTCAAGCTCAAAAGTCTTATTAAAATCAGGAAGTTGGAGTAAAGGGGCATGTGTCAACTTATCTTTCAATACCGTGAAGGCTTCTTCCTGTGTGGTACCCCAAAGAAAAGGTACATCTTTCTTTGTAAGCTCATTGAGAGGTGCAGCAATGGTGCTGAAATCTCTCACAAAACGCCTATAGAATCCAGCGAGGCCAAGAAAACTCCTCACTTGTGTGACCGTTTTGGGTTGCGGCCAACTCTCAATAGCTTCAATCTTGGCTTTATCAACTTCAATTCCCTGTGGAGTAACAACATAGCCAAGAAAAGATACTCGGTCGGTGCAAAAGGTGCACTTCCCAAGGTTACCAAACAAACGTGCATCACGTAGAGCAATAAAAACAGCACGTAAATGTTCCAAATGTTCTTCCAAAGATCTGCTATAAATCAATATGTCATCAAAGTAAACTACCACAAATCGTCCAATGAAAGCACGTAAAACTTCGTTCATTAATCTCATGAAAGTACTAGGTGCATTAGTTAACCCAAAAGGCATGACTAACCACTCATATAATCCAAACTTAGTTTTAAATGCTGTTTTCCATTCATCTCCCAATTTCATACGAATTTGATGGTAGCCACTACGCAAATCAACTTTGGAGAATATTGTAGAGCCACTCAATTCATCAAGCATATCATCTAGCCTAGGAATAGGATGACGATAACGAATAGTAATATTATTAATGCCTCTACAATCAACACACATACGTGATGTATCATCCTTTTTCGGCACTAGAATAATAGGAACAACACAAGGACTAAGGGATTCGCGTATATAACCTTTGTCGAGAAGCCCTTGTACTTGACGCATAATCTCCTTCGTCTCCTCTGGATTGGTACGGTATGGTGCACGGTTTGGCAGTGAAGCACCGGGAATTAAGTCAATCTGATGCTCAATCCCTCGAATAGGCGGTAATCCTGGTGGCACGTCTTGTGGAAAAACGTCAGCGAACTCCTGCAAAATGTTAGTGACAGCAGGAGGCAAAGAGGAAGGCACGTCCTCGAATGAAAATAATGCCTCTTTGCACACAAAAGCATAGCAAACAGATTTGTTGAAATCTAGCTCATCAATATCAGATTTGGTGGCAAATAAACATGCACTTTTCAATTTAATTTCAGAAGCAACACTAGATGGTTTATTATTAGGCTTCATTTGTTGCTCAAATTCTTTTGCCACAATCTGATTTTCACTCTTATTCTTCTCCTGTTGTGCTTTATTAGCTCTATTAATATCATCTTTCAAAATGGAATCAGGAGTCATAGGAAGCAAAGTAATATTTTTATCCTTATGAACAAGAGTATTGTGATTGTTTCTACCATGGTGTATAGAATTTTTATCAAATTGCCATGGTCTACCAAGTAATAAGGAACATGCTTGCATAGGTACCACATCACAATCAACATAATCAGCATATGTAGAGATACTAAAATGCACACGAACAGTACGTGTTACCTTAACCTTGCCGCTGTTGTTCAACCATTGGATGTAGTAAGGATGTGGATGTGGTCTTGTGGTGAGAGAAAGCTTCTCCACCATCTCCATGCTAGCCAAGTTGTTGCAGCTCCCTCCGTCTATTATGACGCGCACAGAACGTTCCTTCACAACTCCCTTGGTACGGAACAAATTGTGCCTCTGATTTTGCTCAGCTTGTGTGACCTGCACACTCAAAACACGTTGAGCAACTAAACATTCATACCTGTCAGCGTCTTCAGGAGCCATGTATTGCGTCTCATGATCAGAATCATCTCCACCATGTTCTTCACGTGTAATAAGAGCCAATGTCTCCTCATCATAGTCACTAGCGGACTCATATCCACCATCCGCGGTAGCAATCATCACACGCGGAGATTTGCATTCCCTCGCATAATGACCTCCTCCCTTACAACGACGACAAATAATATCACTTGTGTGCCCTGTTGATGCCATGGAAGAAGAAGAACGCTGTGCAGACCCCGCAGGTGCGCTCTTGGCATATAATGGTGGTTGTGCCTGTTTTCTTGTATCACGGCTGGAGGTGGCACCGGATGGAGGTGCTGGTGCAGTTGAAGTAGAAGATACACGTGGTGTCCATGATGAAGGTCGGCCTGCAGAAAAGTTAGTTCGCCCCAATGCTTGTCGATCCTGCACTTCACGTTCAGCTTTACAAGCAAGATGGAATAAACGAGTGATATTAGTATACTCCTTATAGTCTAGAATGTTCTGAATCTCTCTATTTAATCCACCCAGAAAACGTGCAAGCATAGCTTCATTCTCCTCAACAATACCACATCTAATCATGCCAGTTTGTAATTCCTGATAATATTCTTCTACAGAATTTTTCCCTTGTCTTAAACGCTGCAATTTTTGAAGCAATTCACGTTGATAATATGGTGGAACCCAACGCGTACGCATAGCAGTTTTCAAAGCAGCCCAAGTAGTTGGAATAGGATATAATCTACAATGTTCAGACCACCATACACATGCAAAACTAGTGAAAGCACAAACAGCAGCAGCAACTCGTCTCTCCTCAGGATATTGTAAACATGTAAATCGTTGTTCAGTTTCTAACTCCCAAGTAAGATATATATCAGGAACATATCTACCCTCAAATGGTGGAATATTCAATTTCAGTTTAGGAATATGGACATCGTCTCGTACCTGAGGTGGTGGTGCAGGCCTACCATTACGAATATATACCTGAGGTCGACCTGCTGGTGGTGGTGCTGGTGGCTGCTCGTAGATCTGATTTTGATCAACCTCATCCTCATAATCGCCCGCATACTCATCTTCCTCCTGGGTACCAGCAGGAGCAGTAGCAGGAGCCAAAGAAGCACCAACAGCAGTAGCAGTGGCACCAGAATTTTGTCCTGGCTCAATAGGAACACGCTGTGCTCGTCCATACTAATTCGGAAGGGGGCGTAGTTGTTGTTGTTGCAGAGGTGCGACAGGTGCAGCCGGTGGTGGAAGACGCGCAAGCAGTTCATTAAATCTGTTATCGAGCTTTGTTTCGAACGTCTTCTCAAGGCCAGTGATCTTCTCCATGGCCTCTTCAAAATTGTTCAGCACATCTTGTACCTGTTCAGTCATCATTTGCTGAAACTTATCATGAAGCTCCTTGTTCGATAAGTTCTCCCAGTCAATCTCGTCGGCTTGTGATCCTGGCATGGTTAGCAGCAATAGAAACACACAAGAATATGATCCTACAGACTACTAAGAAGTGGTGGTGGTGTATCACAAATCCGTCAAGCAAATCTCAAATTCTTACCAGTTCTTACCCAGCAGCAGGCGGTGATCGGCAACCGTTGTAGTCAAAAAACTCTCAAAGCTTGGATAGAGCGATTACCAGGGAGAGTCAAACACACGACGTAGATGTATGTGGAGCTGGGAAGGCTTATAGTATGGTAGCAAAAAGGGTCAGCAATAATCAATTCAGAGATGCAAAGTTGAATAAACGCTCAACGACGGTACTGTGCTGGTCCTAGGCTAGACTGTGCTAGAGACGCGAGCCTAGAACACCAACAAAATCACGGCGCGGCACGTAAACAAGGGAAAAGCACACTCTGAAAATTTTTTTCGCTCTTTTTTTTTTGCGCTGTTTTTTTTTGCGAAAAATCACTAATATGGCGAGTGTCTCAAAACTCTTCCTAGGTCAAACTGATAGGATGGGCACGAAATTTTTTTTTCGACCAAATTTTTTTTTCGACTGCCCGGACCCAAAAACTGGAAACGGGTCAAAAAAAACTTCCTATAATGGCACCTGTCTCAAAACACTCAGAAACACCTAAAAATAGGATAGCCAAATTTTTTTTTTCGAAAAATGCGTTTTCGAAAAATTTTGGGCCTAAACGGAGCGTGGCTACCCGACTCTTTTTTTTTCCGAAACCTACTCCGGCAAGGAATCACGAATCGGAAACTAGATGGATCTCGAAAACAAACCTAATAAGCAAAGAACTCGGATTGGTGGTGGATATATGGTGGTGGCATATGGCAGCGGTGGTGGTAGCGGTGGTAGTATATGGATATGGATCGGTGGTGGTATATGGACACGGATTGGTAGTGGTATATGGATACGGATTCGGTGTGGCGGTGGTAGATGGCAGGTGATGAGGACATGACTACCTTGAATATGACCAAAAATATTGCATATATGCATATTTGTCAGGTGATTTCTAGTGCAAACTATTCAATAATCTATTTATGTTATCCAGAACAAAAATACTTCACACACTTTTGTGTTCTGTCTAATTGCAGGTGTGTGGGACATTTGTACAATCCACATATGAAGATAAGGAAGAAAGAGATGTTCATTTGCTGTCCAAAAAGTTCTCTCACGTCACTTTTGGCCCAAGAGAAGATAGAGTCCAAGTCTCTCACGTTCTGGATTCAGATTCGGACTGCACAGACATAGCTGACTCAAAACGCACACAAGTTTTTCATACGGACTCCGAATTGGGTGATTCTTTTTTCTTGGAAACTAGATTTCGTGCACTTTCCAACCCAATTGGAATCACCTTCAAATTCGTCCGGAGCGTTGAGTTGTGGACGAAACAATCTGATGCTGCAGCAGAATCCGAGTCAAACTACAAGTCCAAAGGTGTTACATCACTTGGGCCCATTGGCCTTGTACGACCTAGATTTAGTTTTAGGCTGCCTTGGGACGTCCTCCCACCTCCTTGGCCGCCACCCCTTGCTCCTATATAAGTAGATCCATCTAGTAGCTTTTCCTTGGGTTTTGTTTAGATTAAAAGTTCGCCATAGCTGCAACTTCGCGTGCTTCGTTTGTGTTCAACGACCAGACAAAGGCGTCACAGAACCCCACCTTGATCAATAAAGCTTTCATCTTATATTCGCAATATCCAGATTGCAATCTTAGTTTCTTGCTTGTTCTTCGTTTGCTCGCAGGAAACAGACCCTCGTGGTCAGGTTGATCGTGCTCCGGCGTGGTCAATAACCTCTCGGAGTTGGTTTATCGATTGCTAAGGCGCGACGTCCTCGCACGTTCGTAGTCGGATCGTCAAAGTCGACTTCCACCAAAGCGATATCCATCATCTCATCGAAAGACGGGACACCCCCGCCTCTATCAAGTGGTATCAGTTTTCAGGTTGCTCGGTGAGAATTTCCAGTTTTCCTAGATTAGATTTATTTTCTTACCTATTGTCCAAGAAAAAGCCACAAAAAAGAGTTAGATCTATTCATCCTTGGTCCAAGCCAGTCTGAGCCTTTGCAATTTTCTTTTCATTGTGTTGCATTATTGAATTATCGGTTGCATCGCCGTGTCGAGTTGCTGGTCTTAGTGTCTAGTTCCTTTAGAGTTTCGAGTTCTGTTCACATTAGTCATGCAGCCGCTGCATCATTATCCCATCCGCTGTCCACCATCCCATCCACCAATTTCCACCGTGTGCTACGCACTGTTTATTGTCATAATCATAGTTGAGGTCACTCACATCTTCGCTTGATCGAATCTGTATCTTATCTAGTTTGTCTTGGAAAGAGGGAGAAAAAGAAGATAAAGAAAAAAAAGAGAAAAAAGGAAAGAAAAAAAAAAGAAAAAGAGGGAGAAGAAAAAGAAAAAAAAGGCGTGAGAAAAAAAAAAGAAGGAAGAAAAAAAAATTGGATCTATCTAGAATCAATCTCGTACCTGAATTCGGATTGGAATCTGTTTTGCGCACTGTTCAGTAAAACAGGTGTATCTTCCTCATACGAAGTCAGTTTTGGCTCCGTGAGTACTCAAATTGAAGATAGCGACGAGCCGCATCAAAATAGTTGCAGAAGCTAATTCAATATTTGACACCTCAAAATCGGCTTCTAAATAGGTCTTTTTGCCCTCCGAAGTTCGTGAACACAACTTGTTCCAATTTTTCAGGCCAGTTTTAGAATTCTTTGACTCCTCATATCAACTCAGAATTGAGGGATTCTTTTTGCATTGGAAAGCTTGAGTTAGTAGCATTCTTTGAAAGAATTTATCAGAAAATTGTCTCAAACTTTTCAAGAGGAAAGTTGGATAGAGAGTTGTTGTATATCCTGCTTGGCAGTTGTTTTTCATCATTATCTTCACTGCCGTTGTGATCTTCACTTATATCTTGCTGTCAACAGCTACTTAGTATCCTTCATTGATGCTAGTTGTGCTACGCTGTGTGATAGAGGCAAAGGTGTCCCGTCTTTCGATGAGATGATGGATATCGCTTTGGTGGAAGTCGACTTTGACGATCCGACTACGAACGTGCGAGGACGTCGCGCCTTAGCAATCGCTAATCCAACTCTGAGAGGTTATTGACCACGCCGGAGCATGATCAACCTGACCACGAGGGTCTGTTTCCTGCGAGCAAACGAAGAACAAGCAAGAAACTAAGATTGCAATCTGGATATTGCGAATATAAGATGAAAGCTTTATTGATGAAGGTGGGGTTCTGTGACGCCTTTGTCTGGTCGTTGAACACAAACGAAGTACGCGAAGTTGCAGCTATGGCGAACTTTTAATCTAAACAAAACCCAAAGTCTAAACGATGCCCTAAGGGATGTATATATGGAGGAAGAGGGGGGAATTTCGTGGCCCTTGGTGGAGGGGTCCGAAATCAACCCTATCTCTTGTTTCCCCACACATACGGACTCTAAAAATAGCCTATACTTATGTATTTCGAAATTACATGGGCCTGGCTGAATAATAAGGTGACGCAGCACCTAAAATAGCCTCGGGACGAAATTTATGAAGTGGCATCTTGTATATTTCGTCCAATGCTTCATGCACCCATTATGGTGGCTTCAAAGTCCTGAAATCATCACTTGTAACTCCGTTCTTGTTCCCCTTGCGCATGCCATCATCTCCATGCTTGTTCTTGCTCCAATGTTCATCCTTCTCCAAGCTAGGCCCTTCATTTGTAAGCAAAACAAATGTATCCAATTTAGGCAGCATCATATTCTCATGAACATTAGAATCATTACCAAGAAACGAAAGTACCTGGTAATTTAGTTGGCGTGCACGAGCTCTAGTAATTGGTCCAGTATGTATAGCAGCAGGGGCTGTGGGTGTAACAATTGTATTGATGTTCTCATCATCCTCCCCTTCTTGAAATGAAGTCGTCCTCGACGGAAGTTCATCTTCCTCACCCAAATAAGGCTTCAAATCTGCAATGTTAAAAGTGGGACTAACCCCAAAATCTGCAGGCAGCTGAAGTTTATATGCATTATCATTTATTTTCTCTAACACCTTAAAGGGACCATCAGCACGTGGCATTAACTTTGATTTGCGCAAATCAGGAAATCTATCCTTACGCAAATGTAACCAAACAAGATCTCCAGGTGTAAACACAACATGTTTTCTACCCTTATCTCCAGCAAGTTTATATTTAGCATTCATGCGCTCAATGTTTTCCTTAGTTAACTCATGCATTTTTAAAATCTATTCAGCACGTTGTTTAGCATCAAAATTAACCTTCTCCGAAGATGGAAGAGGCAACAAATCAATAGGTGCATGAGGTAGGAAACCATACACAACTTCAAAAGGGCACATCTTAGTAGTAGAATGCAATGAACAATTATAAGCAAATTCAATATGAGGCAAGCATTCCTCCCACATTTTCTTATTATTCTTCAAAACACCCCTAAGCATAGTAGACAATGTTCTATTGACTACTTCAGTTTGTCCATCAGTTTGGGGGTGACAAGTAGTACTAAAAAGCAGTTTAGTCCCCAACTTAGCCCATAAACATCTCCAAAAGTGGCTAAGAAATTTAGTATCACGATCTGAAACAATAGTATTTGGCACAACATGCAAGCGAATAATTTCACGAAAGAACAAATCAACAACATTAACAGCATCATCGCTTTTATGACATGGTATAAAGTGTGCCATTTTCGAGAATCTATCCAGGACAACGAATATGCTATCCCTCCCCTTCTTTGTTCGAGGTAAACCTAAAACAAAGTACATAGATATATCCTCCCAAGGAACACTATGATGAGGACATCAATACAATTGTTACACCCACAGCCCCTGCTGCTATACATACTGGACCAATTACTAGAGCTCGTGCACGCCAACTAAATTACCAGCTACTTTCGTTTCTTGGTAATGATTCTAATGTTCATGAGAATATGATGCTGCCTAAATTGGATACATTTGTTTTGCTTACAAATGAAGGGCCTAGCTTGGAGAAGGATGAACATTGGAGCAAGAACAAGCATGGAGATGATGGCATGCGCAAGGGGAACAAGAACGGAGTTACAAGTAATGATTTCAGGACTTTGAAGCCACCATAATGGGTGCATGAAGCCTTGGACGAAATATACAAGATGCCACTTCGTAAATTTCGTCCTGAGGCTATTTTAGGTGCTGCGTCGCCTTATTATTGGGCCAGGCCCATGTAATTTCGAAATACATAAGTATAGGCTATTTTTAGAGTCCGTATGTGTGGGGAAACAAGAGATAGGGTTGATTTCGGACCCCTCCACCAAGGGCCACGAAATTCCCCCCTCTTCCTCCATATATACAACCCTTAGGGCATCGTTTAGACTTTGGGTTTTGTTTAGATTAAAAGTTCGCCATAGCTGCAACTTCGCGTACTTCGTTTGTGTTCAACGACCAGACAAAGGCGTAACAGAACCCCACCTTGATCAATAAAGCTTTCATCTTATATTCGCAATATCCAGATTGCAATCTCAGTTTCTTGCTTGTTCTTCGTTTGCTCGCAGGAAACAGACCCTCGTGGTCAGGTTGATCGTGCTCCAGCGTGGTCAATAACCTCTCGGAGTTGGTTTAGCGATAAGGCGTGACATCCTCGCACGTTCGTAGTCGGATCGTCAAAGTCGACTGCCACCAAAGCGATATCCATCATCTCATCGAAAGACGAGACACCTTTGCCTCTATCACACTAGGTACAGGCAAAGGCATATATAAACCATGAGGATTGAGTTGTGACTTAGCTTTTTGACATGTAGTGCAGCGAGCAATAAAACGCTCAACATCCTGTCTCCTCCATGCGCCTCCTGCAACAACAAAAGACGAACAGAGCTAGCTGGAATGCATAGCTTGTTAGCACGAAACACAAATCCATCATTAACGACGAACTTGTTCCACATTATTCCTTCTTTACAATTCTGCATTACATCTTTAAAATCAGCATCATGCACATATTGATCTTTGATGGTCTCCAAACCAAATATTTTGAAGTCAAGTTGTGAAAGCATAGTATAGCGTCGAGACAAAGCATCAGCAATAACATTTTCTTTTCCCTTCTTGTGTTTAATGACATAAGGGAAAGTCTCAATGAATTCAACCCATTTAGCATGTCTACGATTCAGTTTATCTTGACTTTTAATATGTTTCAAAGATTCATGATCAGAATGTATAACAAATTCTTTGGTCCATAAATAATGTTGCCATGTTTCTAAAGTCCGAACAAGAGCATATAATTCTTTATCATAAGTAGAATAATTCAGACTAGGCCCACTCAATTTTTCAAAAAAATATGCAACAGGTTTGCCATCTTGTAATAACACACCTCCTAATCCAATTCCATAGCATCACATTCAAGCTCAAAAGTCTTATTAAAATCAGGAAGTTGGAGTAAAGGAGCATGTGTCAACTTATCTTTCAATACCGAGAAGGCTTCTTCCTGTGCGGTACCCCAAAGAAAAGGCACATCTTTGTTTGTAAGCTCATTGAGAGGTGCAGCAATGGTGCTGAAATCTCTCACAAAACGCCTATAGAATCCAGCGAGGCCAATAAAACTCCTCACTTGTGTGACCATTTTGGGCTGCGGCCAACTCTCAATAGCGTCAATCTTGGCTTTATCAACTTCAATTCCCTGTGGTGTAACAACATAGCCAAGAAAAGATACTCGGTCGGTGCAAAAGGTGCACTTCCCAAGGTTACCAAACAAACGTGCATTACGTAGAGCAATAAAAATAGCACGTAAATGTTCCAAATGTTCTTCCAAAGATCTGCTATAAATTAATATGTCATCAAAGTAAACTACCACAAATCGTCCAATGAAAGCATGTAAAACTTCATTCATTAATCTCATGACAGTACTAGGTGCATTAGTTAACCCTAAAGGCATGACTAACCACTCATATAATCCAAACTTAGTTTTAAATGTTGTTTTCCATTCATCTCCCAATTTCATACGAATTTGATGGTATCCACTACGCAAATCAACTTTGGAGAATATTGTAGAGCCACTCAATTCATCAAGCATATCATCTAGCCTAGGAATAGGATGACGATAACGAATAGTAATATTATTAATGCCTCTACAATCAACACACATACGTGATGTACCATCCTTTTTCTGCACTAGAATAATAGGAACAACACAAGGACTAAGGGATTCGCGTATATAACCTTTGTCGAGAAGCTCTTGTACTTGACGCATAATCTCCTTCGTCTCCTCTGGATTGGTACGGTATGGCGCACGGTTTGGCAACGAAGCATGATGAGGACATGACTACCTTGGATACGACCAAAAATATTGCATACATGCATATTTGTCAGGTGATTTCTAATGCAAACTATTCAATAGTCTATTTATGTTATCCAGAACAAAAATACATCACACACTTTTGTGTTTTGTCTAATTGCAGGTGTATGGGACATTTGTACAATCCACATATGAAGATAAGGGAAAAGGAGATGTTTAGGTTGTGTTCAATAAGTCCTCTCACGTCACTTTTGGGCCAAGAGAAGTTAGAGTCCAAGTCTCTCACGTTCTGGATTCAGATTCGTACTGCACAGACATACCTGACTCAAAACGACAACAACTTTTTCATACGGACTCCGAATTGGGTGATTCTTTTTTTTTGTTGGAAACTAGATTTCGTGCTCTTTCCATCCCAATTGGATTCACCTTCAAATTCGTCCGGAGCATTGAGTTACGGACGAAACAATCTGACGTTGCAGCAGAATCCGAGTCAAACTACAAGCCCAAAGGTGTTGTGATGAGGACATGACTACCTTGGATATGACCAAAAATATTGCATATATGCATATTTGTCAGGTGATTTCTAGTGCAAACTATTCAATACTCTATTTATGTTATCCAGAACAAAAATACTTCATACACTTTTGTGTTTTGTCTAATTGCAGGTGTATGGGACATTTGTACAATCCACATATGAAGATAAGGAAGAAAGAGATGTTTATTTGCTGTCCAAAAAGTTCTCTCACGTCACTTTTGGCCCAAGAGAAGATAGAGTCCAAGTCTCTCACGTTCTGGATTCAGATTCGGACTGCACAGACATACCTGACTCAAAACGCACACAAGTTTTTCATACGGACTCCGAATTGGGTGATTCTTTTTTGTTGGAAACTAGATTTCGTGCACTTTCCAACCCAATTGGAATCACCTTCAAATTCGTCCAGAGCGTTGAGTTGTGGACGAAACAATCTGATGCTGCAGCAGAATCCGAGTCAAACTACAAGTCCAAAGGTGTTACATCACCTCCACTTGGGCCCATTGGCCTTGTACGACCTAGATTTAGTTTTAGGCTGCCTTGGGACGTCCTCCCACCTCCTTGGCCGCCACCCCTTGCTCCTATATAAGTAGATCCATCTAGTAGCTTTTCCTTGGGATTTGTTTAGTTAAAAGTTAGCCATTGCAACTTCGTGTACTTCGTTTGTGTCCAACGACCAGACCAAGACTGCTTCCGGATCCCCACCATTATCAATACTTCATATATATTCGCAATATTCAGATTGCTTTATCATATTCTTGCTCGTTCTTCGATTGCTTGCAGGAATAGACCTTCGTGGTCAGGTTGATCGTGCTCCAGCGTGGTCAATAACCTCTCGGAGTTGGTTTAGCGATTGCTAAGGCGCAACGTCTTGCACGTTTGTAGTCGGATCGTCGAAGTCGTCTTCACCAAATCGATAGTTATCATCCCATCGAAAGACCGGGACACCCTCGCCTCTATCAAGTGGTATCAGTTTTCAGGTTGCTCGGTGAGAATTTTCAGTTTTCCTAGATTAGATTTATTTTCTTACCTATTGTCCAAGAAAAAGCCAGAAAAAAAAAGTTAGATCTGTTCATCCTTTATCCAAGCCAGTCTGAGCCTTTGCAATTTTCTATTCATTGCTTGCATAGTTGAATTATCGGTTGCATCGTCGTGTCAGTTGCTGGTCTTAGTGTCTAGTTCCTTTAGAGTTTCGACTTCTGTTCACATTAGTCACGCCGCCGCTGCATCATTATTCCTTCCGCTGTCCACCATCCCATCTATTAATTTCCACCACGTGCTACGCACTGTTCATTGTCATAATCATAGTTGAGGTCATTCACATCTTCGCCTGATCCAATCTGCATCTTATCTAGTTTGTCTTGGAAAGAAAAAAAAAGATAGAGAAAAAAAAGAGAAAAAAAAGGAAAGAAAAAAAAAAGAAAAAAAGAGAGAAGAAAAAAAATTGGATCTATCTAGAATCAATCTCAATTCGGATTAGAATCTGTTTTGTGCACTGTTCAGTAAAACAGGTGTATCTTCCACATACGAAGTCCGTTTTGGCTCCGTGAGTACTCAAATTGAAGATAGCGACGAGCCGCATCTAAATAGTTGCAGAAGCTTGTTCAATATTTGACACCTCAAAATCGGCTTCTAAATAGGTCTTTTTGCCCTCCGAAGTTCGTGAACACAGCTTGTTCCAATTTTTCAGGCCAGTTTTAGAATTCTTTGACTCCTCATATCAACTCGGAATTGAGTGATTCTTTTTGCATTGGAAAGCTTGAGTTAGTAGCATTCTTTGAAAGAATTTATCAGAAAATTGTCTCAAACTTTTCAAGAGGAAAGTTGGAGAGAGAGTTGTTGTATATCCTGCTTGGTAGTTGTTTTTCATCATTATCTTTACTGCCGTTGTGATCTTCACTTATATCTTGCTGTCAAGAGCTACTTAGTATCCTTCATTGATGCTAGTTGTGCTACGCCGTGACCTTATTAGTGTTCTAAGCTCGCGTCTCTAGTCCGGTCTAGCCTAGGACCAGCACAGTACCGTCGTTGAGCGTTTATTCAACATTGCATTTTTGAATTGATGATTGCTAATCTTTTGCTACCATATATAGCCAACCCAGGTCCACATATTTCTACACCGTGTATACGTACGCTCCCCTGGCAATCGCTTTACTCAATATTCGGAGTTACTTGGCACCGCTGGTTGCCAATCACCGCCTGCTGCATGGTAAGAACTTGTAAGACATTGATATTTGCTTTACTGTGAGTGTTTTACCACCACATCCTAGTAGTTATAGGAACATTATTTTTGGGTTTTGTTTCTTGTTCTACTAATCATGACAGGATCCAGAGTCAATTCATGGGCTTTGTCGATCGCGGGAGACGTGCCACCACCTTTGCAAATACCACAACCGTCACGAGAGGTGCACAAACATCCAAATGCACATGATCAGGTTAATGTATCTATACCACCATTTAATGGCCGTTTTAAACCTGCTTTATATATTGAATGGGAGTTTGACATAAAAAATATATTTGCTTCCCATAATTTTGATGAACATAAAAAGGTTAAGGTTGCGGTTGGTTCTTTCACTAGTTATGCTTTGGTTTGGTGGAGTGAATATTGTCGGTTACACCCTGATTATATACCTACTACTTGGGATGATTTGAAACTTGCCATGCGACATACTTTCGTCCCTGCTTATTATACTCGTGACATGATTAAGAAGTTGCAACACTTAAAACAAGGCAGTGAAACTGTAACAAAATATTATGATGATTTACAAACTACCTTGTTGCATTCCTCTTTAGAAGAAAGTGAAGATGATTTTATGGATAGATTTTGGGGAGGATTAAACCGTGATATTCAAGAGATACTAATTCATGAAGAGTGTTATCCTATGGACCATTTGTTTCATCTTGCTTGCAAAGCTGAACAGGAAATAAAACGACGTGTTGGCCACGAGGAGAACAAGCGCACAGTGCACATTCCAAGAGTTGATATGATTGTTCCTTCAACTACTAGGCATACTATGACAACCACATCCGTTGTTGTCAGGACTACATCACCTCCACCATGTGACACATCGCCCCCGAGAGTGGCTACATCATCTGAGTTGATCATAAGAGGTAATGACAAAGGTACTGATCTTCCATCTCTACATGAGAATGATGAATGCCTTGTCAATTTGAATGCACCATCTGATGAGCTACCCACTACTTTGATCACATCACCTATTTTAGAGGACTACGTTGATAATTTGACTTTGCCATGTGATCAAACAACTGAAATACCAACAATTTTGAGTGCACCCATTGAATTAACTATTGATGCAAAAGAACCAATGTTTAATCATTTTGATATGACCTCTAATCTTGGTGATGATTCTGTGTTGAATGACTTATTGCATGTTTGCTTATTTAAGCATGTTGTAGCATGTAAATTTGATGCAAGTAAGGTTTATTCACCAATGTTGGGATGGTTTAATGATGAACATTGTCAATCTTTTGAAATGAATAAGAGCTTCACTTATATGTGCAAACTGAGTTGCAATATTTTCATGCCTTCTACTTCTTGTGCTAATTTTTTGGCTTTAGATTTTATGAACTATGCCAGTTACTCATCTATTCATGTGTCATATATGCAAAAATCAAGGGAAGTAAAAATGGATGACATATACATATACAACATGTACACCTTGTCTCTTTTGTTAGCCACATTTCAGATTAAACAACGCCGAGGACGGCTTTATTTTCAAGAAGGGGAGGATGATGAGGACATGACTACCTTGGATATGACCAAAAATATTGCATATATGCATATTTGTCAGGTGATTTCTAGTGCAAACTATACAATAATCTATTTATGTTATCCAGAACAAAAATACTTCACACACTTTTGTGTTTTGTCTAATTGCAGGTGTATGGGACATTTGTAGAATCCACATATGAAGATAAGGAAGAAAGAGATGTTTATTTGCTGTCCAAAAAGTTCTGTCACGTCACTTTTGGCCCAAGAGAAGATAGAGTCCAAGTCTCTCACGTTCTGGATTCAGATTCGGACTGCACAGACATACCTGACTCAAAACGCACACAAGTTTTTCATACGGACTCCGAATTGGGTGATTCTTTTTTTGTTGGAAACTAGATTTCGTGCACTTTCCAACCCAATTGGAATCACCTTCAAATTCGTCCGGAGCGTTGAGTTGTGGACGAAACAATCTGATGCTGCAGCAGAATCCGAGTCAAACTACAAGTCCAAAGATGTTACATCACCTCCACTTGGGCCCATTGGCCTTGTACGACCTAGATTTAGTTTTAGGCTGCCTTGGGACGTCCTCCCACCTCCTTGGCCGCCACCCCTTGCTCCTATATAAGTAGATCCATCTAGTAGCTTTTCCTTGGGATTTGTTTAGTTAAAAGTTAGCCATTGCAACTTCGTGTACTTCGTTTGTGTCCAACGACTAGACCAAGACCGCTTCCGGATCCCCACCATTATCAATACTTCATATATATTCGCAATATTCAGATTGCTTTATCATATTCTTGCTCGTTCTTCGATTGCTTGCAGGAATAGACCTTCGTGGTCAGGTTGATCGTGCTCCAGCGTGGTCAATAACCTCTCGGAGTTGGTTTAGCGATTGCTAAGGCGCAACGTCATGCACGTTTGTAGTCGGATCGTCAAAGTCGTCTCCACCAAATCGATAGTTATCATCTCATCGAAAGACCGGGACACCCTCGCCTCTATCATGTTGCATCACCTCCACTTGGGCCCATGAGCCTTGTACGACCTAGGGTTAGTTTTAGGCTGCCTTGGGACGTCCTCCCGCCTCCTTGGCCGCCACCCCTTGCTCCTATATAAGTAGATCCATCTAGTAGCTTTTTCCTTGGGATTTGTTTAGTTAAAAGTTAGCCATTGCAACTTCGTGTACTTCGTTTGTGTCCAACTGATGAGGACATCAATACAATTGTTACACCCACAGCCCCTGCTGCTATACATACTGGACCAATTACTAGAGCTCGTGCACGCCAACTAAATTACCAGGTACTTTCGTTTCTTGGTAATGATTCTAATGTTCATGAGAATATGATGCTGCCTAAATTGGATACATTTGTTTTGCTTACAAATGAAGGGCCTAGCTTGGAGAAGGATGAACATTGGAGCAAGAACAAGCATGGAGATGATGGCATGCGCAAGGGGAACAAGAACGGAGTTACAAGTGATGATTTCAGGACTTTGAAGCCACCATAATGGGTGCATGAAGCCTTGGACGAAATATACAAGATGCCACTTCATAAATTTCGTCCCGAGGCTATTTTAGGTGCTGCGTCACCTTATTATTGGGCCAGGCCCATGTAATTTCGAAATACATAAGTATAGGCTATTTTTAGAGTCCGTATGTGTGGGGAAACAAGAGATAGGGTTGATTTCGGACCCCTCCACCAAGGGCCACGAAATTCCCCCCTCTTCCTCCATATATACAGCCCTTAGGGCATCGTTTAGACTTTGGGTTTTGTTTAGATTAAAAGTTCGCCATAGCTGCAACTTCGCGTACTTTGTTTGTGTTCAACGACCAGACAAAGGCGTCACAGAACCCCACCTTGATCAATAAAGCTTTCATCTTAGATTCGCAATATCCAGATTGCAATCTTAGTTTCTTGCTTGTTCTTCGTTTGCTCGCAGGAAACAGACCCTCGTGGTCAGGTTGATCGTGCTCCGGCGTGGTCAATAACCTCTCGGAGTTGGTTTAGCGATTGCTAAGGCGCGACGTCCTCGCACGTTCGTAGTCGGATCGTCAAAGTCGACTTCCACCAAAGCGAAATCCACCATCTCATCGAAAGACGGGACACCTCCGCCTCTATCACCGCCGCTGCATCATTATCCCTTCCGCCGTCCACCACCCATCCATCAATTTCCACCACGTGCTACCCATCATTCATTGTCATAATAATAGTTGAGATCGTTCACATCTTCACTTGATCCAATCTGCATCTTATCTAGTTTGTTTTGGAAAGAGGGAGAAAAAAAGAGAGAAAAAAACGAGAAAAAAAAGGAGAAAAAAAGTCAGAGAGAAAAAAAGGAGAGAAAGAAAAAAAAAGTGTGAGGAAAAAAAAGAGAAGAAAAAAAAACAAAAAAATCGGCACAAACTTTTTCAGAGGAAAGTTGGAGACAAAGTTGTTGATATATCCTACTTGGCTATTGTTTCACCTCATTATCTTTACTGCCGTTGTGATCTTCACTTATATCTTGCTGTCCAGAGCTACTTAGTATCCTTCATTGATGCTAGTTGTGCTACGACGTGACCTCAGTAGTGTTCTAGGCTCGCGTCTCTAGTCCGGTCTAGCCTAGGACCAGCACAGTACCGTCGTTGAGCGTTTATTCAACATTGCATCTTTGAATTGATTATTGCTAATCTTTTGCTACCATATATAGCCAACCCAGCTCCACATATTTCTACACCGTGTATACGTACGCTCCCCTGGCAATCGCTTTACTCAATATTCGGAGTTACTTGACACCGCTGGTTGCCGATCACCGCCTGCTGCATGGTAAGAACTTGTAAGACATTGATATTTGCTTTACTGTGAGCGTTTTACCACCACATCCTAGTAGTTATAGGAACATTATTTTTGGGTTTTGTTTCTTGTTCTACTAATCATGACAGGATCCAGAGTCAATTCATGGGCTTTGTCGATCGCGGGAGACGTGCCACCACCTTTGCAAATACCACAACCGTCACGAGAGGTGCACAAACTTCCAAATGCACATGATCAGGTTAACGTATCTATACCACCATTTAATGGCCATTTTAAACCTGCTTTATATATTGAATGGGAGTTCGACATAAAAAATATATTTGCTTCCCATAATTTCGATGAACATAAAAAGGTTAAGGTTGCGGTTGGTTCTTTCACTGGTTATGCTTTGGTTTGGTGGAGTGAATATTGTCGGTTACACCCTGATTATATACCTACTACTTGGGATGATTTGAAACTTGCCATGCGACATACTTTCGTCCCTGCTTATTATACTCGTGACATGATTAAGAAGTTGCAACACTTAAAACAAGGTAGTGAAACTGTAACAAAATATTATGATGATTTACAAACTACCTTGTTGCATTCCTCTTTAGAAGAAACTGAAGATGATTTTATGGATAGATTTTGGGGAGGATTAAACCGTGATATTCAAGAGATACTAATTCATGAAGAGTGTTATCCTATGGACCATTTGTTTCATCTTGCTTGCAAAGCTGAACAGGAAATAAAACGACGTGTTGGCCACGAGGAGAACAAGCGCACGGTGCACATTCCAAGAGTTGATATGATTGTTCCTTCAACTACTAGGCATACTATGACAACCACATCCGTTGTTGTCAGGACTACATCACCCCCACCATGTGACACATCGCCCCCGAGAGTGGCTACATCATCTGAGGTGATCATAAGAGGTAATGACAAAGGTACTGATCTTCCATCTCTACATGAGAATGATGAATGCCTTGTCAATTTGAATGCACCATCTGATGAGCTACCCACTACTTTGATCACACCACCTATTTTAGAGGACTACGTTGATAATTTAACTTTGTCATGTGCTCAAACAACTGAAATACCAACAATTTTGAGTGCACCCATTGAATTAACTTTGACTTTCGATGAGATGATAACTATCGATTTGGTGAAGATGACTTTGACGATCCGACTACAAACGTGCACGACGTTGCGCCTTAGCAATCGCTAAACCAACTCTGAGAGGTTATTGACCACACCGGAGCACAATCAACCTGACCACGAAGGTCTATTCCTGCAAGCAATCGAAGAACAAGCAAGAATATGATAAAAGCAATCTGAATATTGCGAGTATATATGAGGTATTGATAAAGGTGGGGATCCGTAAGCGGTCTTGGTCTGGTCGTTGGACACAAACGAAGTACACGAAGTTGCAATGGCTAACTTTTAACTAAACAAATCCCAAGGAAAAGCTACTAGATGGATCTACTTATATAGGAGCAAGGGGTGGCGGCCAAGGAGGTGGGAGGACGTCCCAAGGCAGCCTAAAACTAAATCTAGGTCGTACAAGGCCAATGGGCCCAAGTGGAGGTGATGTAACACCTTTGGACTTGTAGTTTGACTCGGATTCTGCTGCAGCATCAGATTGTTTCGTCCACAACTCAACGCTCCAGACGAATTTGAAGGTGATTCCAATTGGGTTGGAAAGTGCACGAAATCTAGTTTCCAACAAAAAAAGAATCACCCAATTCGGAGTCCGTATGAAAAACTTGTGTGTGTTTTGAGTCAGGTGTGTCTGTGCAGTCCGAATCTGAATCCAGAACGTGAGAGACTTGGACTCTATCTTCTCTTGGGCCAAAAGTGACGTGAGAGAACTTTTTGGACAGCAAATAAACATCTCTTTCTTCCTTATCTTCATATGTGGATTGTACAAATGTCCCATACACCTGCAATTAGACAAAACACAAAAGTGTGTGAAGTATTTTTGTTCTGGATAACATAAATAGATTATTGAATAGTTTGCACTAGAAATCACCTGACAAATATGCATATATGCAATATTTTTGGTCATATCCAAAGTAGTCATGTCCTCATCATCCTCCCCTTCTTGAAAATAAAGCCGTCCTCGGCGTTGCTTAATCTGAAATGTGGCTAACAAAAGAGACAAGGTGTACATGTTGTATATGTATATGTCATCCATTTTTACTTCCCTTGATTTTTGCATATATGACACATGAATAGATGAGTAACTTGCATAGTTCATAAAATCTAAAGCCAAAAAATTAGCACAAGAAGTAGAAGGCATGAAAATATTGCAACTCAGTTTGCACATATAAGTGAAGCTCTTATTCATTTCAAAAGATTGACAATGTTCATCATTAAACCATCCCAACATTGGTGAATAAAACTTACTTGCATCAAATTTACATGCTACAACATGCTTAAATAAGCAAACATGCAATAAGTCATTCAACACAGAATCATCACCAAGATTAGAGGTCATATCAAAATGATTAAACATTGGTTCTTTTGCATCAATAGTTAATTCAATGGGTGCACTCAAAATTGTTGGTATTTCAGTTGTTTGATCACATGGCAAAGTCAAATTATCAACGTAGTCCTCTAAAATAGGTGGTGTGATCAAAGTAGTGGGTAGCTCATCAGATGGTGCATTCAAATTGACAAGGCATTCATCATTCTCATGTAGAGATGGAAGATCAGTACCTTTGTCATTACCTCTTATGATCAACTCAGATGATGTAGCCACTCTCGGGGGCGATGTGTCACATGGTGGAGGTGATGTAGTCCTGACAACAACGGATGTGGTTGTCATAGTATGCCTAGTAGTTGAAGGAACAATATTTTTGGGTTTTGTTTCTTGTTCTACTAATCATGACAGGATCCACAGTCAATTCATGGGCTTTGTCGATCGCGGGAGACGTGCCACCACCTTTGCAAATACCACAACCGTCACGAGAGGTGCACAAACATCCAAATGCACATGATCAGGTTAATGTATCTATACCACCATTTAATGGCCGTTTTAAACCTGCTTTATATATTGAATGGGAGTTCGACATAAAAAATATATTTGCTTCCCATAATTTCGATGAACATAAAAAGGTTAAGGTTGCGGTTGGTTCTTTCACTGGTTATGCTTTGGTTTGGTGGAGTGAATATTGTCGGTTACACCCTGATTATATACCTACTACTTGGGATGATTTGAAACTTGCCATGCGACATACTTTCGTCCCTGCTTATTATACTCGTGACATGATTAAGAAGTTGCAACACTTAAAGCAAGGTAGTGAAACTGTAACAAAATATTATGATGATTTACAAACTACCTTGTTGCATTCCTCTTTAGAAGAAAGTGAAGATGATTTTATGGATAGATTTTGGGGAGGATTAAACCGTGATATTCAAGAGATACTAATTCATGAAGAGTGTTATCCTATGGACCATTTGTTTCATCTTGCTTGCAAAGCTGAACAGGAAATAAAACGACGGGCTGGCCACGAGGAGAACAAGCGCACGGTGCACATTCCAAGAGTTGATATGATTGTTCCTTCAACTACTAGGCATACTATGACAACCACATCCGTTGTTGTGAAGACTACATCACCTCCACCATGTGACACATCGCCCCCTAGAGTGGCTACATCATTTGAGTTGATCATAAGAGGTAATGACAAAGGTACTGATCTTCCATCTCTACATGAGAATGATGAATGCCTTGTCAATTTGAATGCACCATCTGATGAGCTACCCACTATTTTGATCACACCACCTATTTTAGAGGACTACGTTGATAATTTGACTTTGCCATGTGATCAAACAACTGAAATACCAACAATTTTGAGTGCATCCATTGAATTAACTATTGATGCAAAAGAACCAATGTTTAATCATTTTGATATGACCTCTAATCTTGGTGATGATTCTGTGTTGAATGACTTATTGCATGTTTGCTTATTTAAGCATGTTGTAGCATGTAAATTTGATGCAAGTAAGGTTTATTCACCAATGTTGGGATGGTTTAATGATGAACATTGTCAATCTTTTGAAATGAATAAGAGCTTCACTTATATGTGCAAACTGAGTTGCAATATTTTCATGCCTTCTACTTCTTGTGCTAATTTTTTGGCTTTAGATTTTATGAACTATGCAAGTTACTCATCTATTCATGTGTCATATATGCAAAAATCAAGGGAAGTAAAAATGAATGACATATACATATACAACATGTACACCTTGTCTCTTTTGTTAGCCACATTTCAGATTAAGCAACGCCGAGGACGGCTTTATTTTCAAGAAGGGGAGGATGATGAGGACAGGACTACCTTGGATATGACCAAAAATATTGCATATATGCATATTTGTCAGGTGATTTCTAGTGCAAACTATTCAATAATCTATTTATGTTATCCAGAACAAAAATACTTCACACACTTTTGTGTTTTGTCTAATTGCAGGTGTATGGGACATTTGTACAATCCACATATGAAGATAAGGAAGAAAGAGATGTTTACTTGCTGTCCAAAAAGTTCTCTCACGTCACTTTTGGCCCAAGAGAAGATAGAGTCCAAGTCTCTCACGTTCTGGATTCAGATTCGGACTGCAGAGACATACCTGACTCAAAACGCACACAAGTTTTACATACGGACTCCGAATTGGGTGATTCTTTTTTTGTTGGAAACTAGATTTCCTGCACTTTCCAACCCAATTGGAATCACCTTCAAATTCGTCCGGAACGTTGAGTTGTGGACGAAACAATCTGATGCTGCAGCAGAATCCGAGTCAAACTACAAGTCCAAAGGTGTTACATCACCTCCACTTGGGCCCATTGGCCTTGTACGACCTAGATTTAGTTTTAGGCTGCCTTGGGACGTCCTCCCATCTCCTTGGCCGCCACCCCTTGCTCCTATATAAGTAGATCCATCTAGTAGCTTTTCCTGGGGATTTGTTTAGTTAAAAGTTAGCCATTGCAACTTCGTGTATTTCGTTTGTGTCCAACGACCAGACCAAGACCGCTTACGGATCCCCACCTTTATCAATACTTCATACATATTCGCAATATTCAGATTGCCTTTATCATATTCTTGCTCGTTCTTTGATTGCTTGCAGGAATAGACCTTCGTGGTCAGGTTGATCGTGCTCCGGCGTGGTCAATAACCTCAGGAGATTGGTTTAGCGATTGCTAAGGCGCAACGTCGTGCACGTTTGTAGTCGGATCGTCAAAGTCGTCTCCACCAAATCGATAGTTATCATCTCATCGAAAGATCGGGACACCTCGCCTCTATCAAGTGGTATCAGTTTTCAGGTTGCTCGGTGAGAATTTCCAGTTTTCCTAGATTAGATTTATTTTCTTACCTATTGTCCAAGAAAAAGCCACAAAAAAGAGTTAGATCTATTCATCCTTGGTTCAAGCCAGTCTGAGCCTTTGCAATTTTCTTTTCATTGCTTGCATAGTTGAATTATCGGTTGGATCGTCGTGTCAGTTGCTGGTCTTAGTGTCTAGTTCATTTAGAGTTTCGAGTTCTGTTCACATTAGTCACGCCGCCGCTGCATCATTATCCCTTCCGCCGTCCACCACCCATCCATCAATTTCCACCACGTGCTACCCATCATTCATTGTCATAATAATAGTTGAGATCGTTCACATCTTCACTTGATCCAATCTGCATCTTATCTAGTTTGTTTTGGAAAGAGGGAGAAAAAAAGAGAGAAAAAAACGAGAAAAAAAGGAGAAAAAAAGTCAGAGAGAAAAAAAGGAGAGAAAGAAAAAAAAGTGTGAGGAAAAAAAAGAGAAGAAAAAAAACAAAAAAATCGGCACAAACTTTTTCAGAGGAAAGTTGGAGACAAAGTTGTTGATATATCCTGCTTGGCTATTGTTTCACCTCATTATCTTTACTGCCGTTGTGATCTTCACTTATATCTTGCTGTCCAGAGCTACTTAGTATCCTTCATTGATGCTAGTTGTGCTACGACGTGACCTCATTAGTGTTCTAGGCTCGCGTCTCTAGTCCGGTCTAGCCTAGGACCAGCACAGTACCGTCGTTGAGCGTTTATTCAACATTGCATCTTTGAATTGATTATTGCTAATCTTTTGCTACCATATATAGCCAACCCAGCTCCACATATTTCTACACCGTGTATACGTACGCTCCCCTGGCAATCGCTTTACTCAATATTCGGAGTTACTTGACACCGCTGGTTGCCGATCACCGCCTGCTGCATGGTAAGAACTTGTAAGACATTGATATTTGCTTTACTGTGAGCGTTTTACCACCACATCCTAGTAGTTATAGGAACATTATTTTTGGGTTTTGTTTCTTGTTCTACTAATCATGACAGGATCAGGAGTCAATTCATGGGCTTTGTCGATCGCGGGAGACGTGCCACCACCTTTGCAAATACCACAACCGTCACGAGAGGTGCACAAACATCCAAATGCACATGATCAGGTTAATGTATCTATACCACCATTTAATGGCCGTTTTAAACCTGCTTTATATATTGAATGGGAGTTCGACATAAAAAATATATTTGCTTCCCATAATTTCAATGAACATAAAAAGGTTAAGGTTGCGGTTGGTTCTTTCACTGGTTATGCTTTGGTTTGGTGGAGTGAATATTGTCGGTTACACCCTGATTATATACCTACTACTTGGGATGATTTGAAACTTGCCATGCGACATACTTTCGTCCCTGCTTATTATACTCGTGACATGATTAAGAAGTTGCAACACTTAAAACAAGGTAGTGAAACTGTAACAAAATATTATGATGATTTACAAACTACCTTGTTGCATTCCTCTTTAGAAGAAACTGAAGATGATTTTATGGATAGATTTTGGGGAGGATTAAACCGTGATATTCAAGAGATACTAATTCATGAAGAGTGTTATCCTATGGACCATTTGTTTCATCTTGCTTGCAAAGCTGAACAGGAAATAAAACGACGTGTTGGCCACGAGGAGAACAAGCGCACGGTGCACATTCCAAGAGTTGATATGATTGTTCCTTCAACTACTAGGCATACTATGACAACCACATCCGTTGTTGTCAGGACTACATCACCTCCACCATGTGACACATCGCCCCCGAGAGTGGCTACATCATCTGAGTTGATCATAAGAGGTAATGACAAAGGTACTGATCTTCCATCTCTACATGAGAATGATGAATGCCTTGTCAATTTGAATGCACCATCTGATGAGCTACCCACTACTTTGATCACACCACCTATTTTAGAGGACTACGTTGTGATAGAGGCAAAGGTGTCCCGTCTTTCGATGAGATGATGGATATCGCTTTGGTGGAAGTCGACTTTGACGATCCGACTACGAACGTGCGAGGACGTCGCGCCTTAGCAATCGCTAAACCAACTCCGAGAGGTTATTGACCACGCCGGAGCACGATCAACCTGACCACGAGGGTCTGCTTCCTGCGAGCAAACGAAGAACAAGCAAGAAACTGAGATTGCAATCTGGATATTGCGAATATAAGATGAAAGCTTTATTGATCAAGGTGGGGTTCTGTGACGCCTTTGTCTGGTCGTTGAACACAAACGAAGTACGCGAAGTTGCAGCTATGGCGAACTTTTAATCTAAACAAAACCCAAAGTCTAAACGATGCCCTAAGGGCTGTATATATGGAGGAAGAGGGGGGGAATTTCGTGGCCCTTGGTGGAGGGGTCTGAAATCAACCCTATCTCTTGTTTCCCCACACATACGGACTCTAAAAATAGCCTATACTTATGTATTTCGAAATTACATGGGCCTGGCCCAATAATAAGGTGACGCAGCACCTAAAATAGCCTCGGGACGAAATTTATGAAGTGGCGTCTTGTATATTTCGTCCAAGGCTTCATGCACCCATTATGGTGGCTTCAAAGTCCTGAAATCATCACTTGTAACTCCGTTCTTGTTTCCCTTGCGCATGCCATCATCTCCATGCTTGTTCTTGCTCCAATGTTCATCCTTCTCCAAGCTAGGCCCTTCATTTGTAAGAAAAACAAATGTATCCAATTTAGGCAGCATCATATTCTCATGAACATTAGAATCATTACCAAGAAACGAAAGTACCTGGTAATTTAGTTGGCGTGCACGAGCTCTAGTAATTGGTCCAGTATGTATAGCAGCAGGGGCTGTGGGTGTAACAATTGTATTGATGTCCTCATCAGGACACCCTCGCCTCTATCAAGTGGTATCAGTTTTCAGGTTGCTCGGTGAGAATTTCCAGTTTTCCTAGATTAGATTTACTTTCTTACCTATTGTCCAAGAAAAAGCCACAAAAAAGAGTTAGATCTATTCATCCTTGGTCCAAGCCAGTCTGAGCCGTTGCAATTTTCTTTTCATTGATTGCATAGTTGAATTATCGATTGCATCGTCGTGTCGAGTTGCTGGTCTTAGTGTCTAGTTCGTTTAGAGTTTCGAGTTCTGTTCACATTAGTCACGCCACCGCTGCATCATTATCTCTTCCGCTGTCCACCACCCATCCATCAATTTCCACCACGTGCTACCCACCATTCATTGTCATAATAATAGTTGAGATCGTTCACATCTTCACTTGATCCAATCTGCATCTTATCTAGTTTGTTTTGGAAAGAGGGAGAAAAAAAGAGAGAAAAAAACGAGAAAAAAAGGAGAAAAAAAAAGTCAGAGAGAAAAAAAGGAGAGAAAGAAAAAAAAAGTGTGAGGAAAAAAAAGAGAAGAAAAAAAAACAAAAAAATCGGCACAAACTTTTTCAGAGGAAAGTTGGAGACAAAGTTGTTGATATATCCTGCTTGGCTGTTGTTTCACCTCATTATCTTTACTGCCGTTGTGATCTTCACTTATATCTTGCTGTCCAGAGCTACTTAGTATCCTTCATTGATGCTAGTTGTGCTACGACGTGACCTCATTAGTGTTCTAGGCTCGCGTCTCTAGTCCGGTCTAGCCTAGGACCAGCACAGTACCGTCGTTGAGCGTTTATTCAACATTGCATCTTTGAATTGATTATTGCTAATCTTTTGCTACCATATATAGCCAACCCAGCTTCACATATTTCTACACCGTGTATACGTACGCTCCCCTGGCAATCGCTTTACTCAATATTCGGAGTTACTTGACACCGCTGGTTGCCGATCACCGCCTGCTGCATGGTAAGAACTTGTAAGACATTGATATTTGCTTTACTGTGAGCGTTTTACCACCACATCCTAGTAGTTATAGGAACATTATTTTTGGGTTTTGTTTCTTGTTCTACTAATCATGACAGGATCCAGAGTCAATTCATTGGCTTTGTCGATCGCGGGAGACGTGCCACCACCTTTGCAAATACCACAACCGTCACGAGAGGTGCACAAACATCCAAATGCACATGATCAGGTTAATGTATCTATACCACCATTTAATGGCCGTTTTAAACCTGCTTTATATATTGAATGGGAGTTCGACATAAAAAATATATTTGCTTCCCATAATTTCGATGAACATAAAAAGGTTAAGGTTGCGGTTGGTTCTTTCACTGGTTATGCTTTGGTTTGGTGGAGTGAATATTGTCGGTTACACCCTGATTATATACCTACTACTTGAGATGATTTGAAACTTGCCATGCGACATACTTTCGTCCCTGCTTATTATACTCGTGACATGATTAAGAAGTTGCAACACTTAAAACAAGGTAGTGAAACTGTAACAAAATATTATGATGATTTACAAACTACCTTGTTGCATTCCTCTTTAGAAGAAAGTGAAGATGATTTTATGGATAGATTTTGGGGAGGATTAAACAGTGATATTCAAGAGATACTAATTCATGAAGAGTGTTATCCTATGGACCATTTGTTTCATCTTGCTTGCAAAGCTGAACAGGAAATAAAACGACGTGTTGGCCACGAGGAGAACAAGCGCACGGTGCACATTCCAAGAGTTGATATGATTGTTCCTTCAACTACTAGGCATACTATGACAACCACATCCATTGTTGTCAGGACTACATCACCTCCACCATGTGACACATCGCCCCCGAGAGTGGCTACATCATCTGAGTTGATCATAAGAGGTAATGACAAAGGTACTGATCTTCCATCTCTACATGAGAATGATGAATGCCTTGTCAATTTGAATGCACCATATGATGAGCTACCCACTACTTTGATCACACCACCTATTTTAGAGGACTACGTTGATAATTTGACTTTGCCATGTGATCAAACAACTGAAATACCAACAATTTTGAGTGCACCCATTGAATTAACTATTGATGCAAAAGAACCAATGTTTAATCATTTTGATATGACCTCTAATCTTGGTGATGATTCTGTGTTGAATGACTTATTGCATGTTTGCTTATTTAAGCATGTTGTAGCATGTAAATTTGATGCAAGTAAGGTTTATTCACCAATGTTGGGATGGTTTAATGATGAACATTGTCAATCTTTTGAAATGAATAAGAGCTTCACTTATATGTGCAAACTGAGTTGCAATATTTTCATGCCTTCTACTTCTTGTGCTAATTTTTTGGCTTTAGATTTTATGAACTATGCAAGTTACTCATCTATTCGTGTGTCATATATGCAAAAATCAAGGGAAGTAAAAATGAATGACATATACATATACAACATGTACACCTTGTCTCTTTTGTTAGCCACATTTCAGATTAAGCAACGCCGAGGACGGCTTTATTTTCAAGAAGGGGAGGATGATGAGGACAGGACTACCTTGGATATGACCAAAAATATTGCATATATGCATATTTGTCAGGTGATTTCTAGTGCAAACTATTCAATAATCTATTTATGTTATCCAGAACAAAAATACTTCACACACTTTTGTGTTTTGTCTAATTGCAGGTGTATGGGACATTTGTACAATCCACATATGAAGATAAGGAAGAAAGAGATGTTTACTTGCTGTCCAAAAAGTTCTCTCACGTCACTTTTGGCCCAAGAGAAGATAGAGTCCAAGTCTCTCACGTTCTGGATTCAGATTCGGACTGCACAGACATACCTGACTCAAAACGCACACAAGTTTTTCATACGGACTCCGAATTGGGTGATTCTTTTTTTGTTGGAAACTAGATTTCGTGCACTTTCCAACCTTATTGGAATCACCTTCAAATTCGTCCGGAGCGTTGAGTTGTGGATGAAACAATCTGATGCTGCAGCAGAATCCGAGTCAAACTACAAGTCCAAAGGTGTTACATCACCTCCACTTGGGCCCATTGGCCTTGTACGACCTAGATTTAGTTTTAGGCTGCCTTGGGACGTCCTCCCACCTCCTTGGCCGCCACCCCTTGCTCCTATATAAGTAGATCCATCTAGTAGCTTTTCCTGGGGATTTGTTTAGCTAAAAGTTAGCCATTGCAACTTCGTGTATTTCGTTTGTGTCCAACGACCAGACCAAGACCGCTTACGGATCCCCACCTTTATCAATACTTCATACACATTCGCAATATTCAGATTGCCTTTATCATATTCTTGCTCGTTCTTCGATTGCTTGCAGGAATAGACCTTCGTGGTCAGGTTGATCGTGCTCCGGCGTGGTCAATAACCTCAGGAGATTGGTTTAGCGATTGCTAAGGTGCAACGTCGTGCACGTTTGTAGTCGGATCGTCAAAGTCATCTCCACCAAATCGATAGTTATCATCTCATCGAAAGATCAGGACACCTCGCCTCTATCATGTACCATCCTTTTTCTGCACTAGAATAATAGGAACAGCACAAGGACTAAGGGATTCGCGTATATAACCTTTGTCGAGAAGCTCTTGTACTTGACGCATAATCTCCTTCGTCTCCTCTGGATTGGTACGGTATGGCGCACGGTTTGGCAATGAAGCACCGGGAATTAAGTCAAGCTGATGCTCAATCCCTCGAATACGCGGTAATCCCGGTGGCACGTCTTGTGGAAAGACATCAGCGAACTCCTGCAAAATGTTAGTGACAGCAGGAGGCAAAGAGGAAGGCACGTCCTCGAATGAAAATAATGCCTCTTTGCACACAAAAGCATAGCAAACAGATTTGCTGAAATCTAGCTCATCAATATTAGATTTGGTGGCAAATAAACATGCACTTTTCAATTTAATTTCAGAAGCAACACTAGATGGTTTATTATTAGGCTTCATTTGTTGCTCAAATTCTTTTGCCACAATCTGATTTTCACTCTTATTCTTCTCCTGTTTTGCTTTATTAGCTCTATTAATATCATCTTTCAAAATAGAATCAGGAGTCATAGGAAGCAAAGTAATATGTTTATCCTTATGAACAAGAGTATACTGATTGTTTCTACCATGGTTTACAGAATTTTTATCAAATTGCCATGGTCTACCAAGTAAGAAGGAACATGCTTGCATAGGTACCACATCACAATCAACATAATCAGCATATGTAGAGATACTAAAATGCACACGAACAGTACGTGTTACCGTAACCTTGCCGCTGTTGTTGAACCATTGGATGTAGTAAGGATGTGGATGTGGTCTTGTGGTGAGAGAAAGCTTCTCCACCATCTCCATGCTAGCCAAGTTGTTGCAGCTCCCTCCGTCTATGATGACGCGCACAGAACGTTCCTTCACAACTCCCTTGGTATGGAACAAATTGTGCCTCTGATTTTGCTCAGCTTGTGTGACCTACACACTCAAAACACGTTGAGCAACTAAACATTCATACATGTCAGCGTCTTCAGGAGCCATGTATTGCGTCTCATTATCAGAATCATCTCCACCATGTTCTTCACGTGTAATAAGAGCCAAAGTCTCCTCATCATAGTCACTAGCGGACTCATACCCGCCATCCTCAGTAGCAATCATCACATGCTGAGATTTGCATTGTCTCGCATAATGACCTCTTCCCTTACAACGACGACAAATAATATCACTTGTGTGCCCTGTTGATGCCATGGAAGAAGAACTCTGTGGAGGCCCGGCAGGTTCGCTCTTGGCAAATAATGGTGGTTGTGCCTGCTTTCTTGTATCACGGCTGGAGGTGGCACCTGATGGAGGTGCTGGTGCAGTTGAAGTAGAAGATGCACGCGGTGTCCATGATGAAGGTCGGCCTGTAGAAAAGTTAGTTTGCGCCAATGCTTGTCAATCCTGCACTTCACGTTCAGCTTTACAAGCAAGATGAAATAAACGAGTGATATTAGTATACTCCTTATAGTCTAGAATGGTCTGAATCTCTCTATTTAATCCACCCAGAAAACGTGCAAGCATAGCTTCATTCTCCTCAACAATACCACATCTAATCATGCCAGTTTGTAATTCCTGATAATATTCTTCTACATAATTTTTCCCTTGTCTTAAACGCTGCAATGTTTGAAGCAATTCACGTTGATAATATGGTGGAACCCAACAAGTACGCATAGCAGTTTTCAAAGTAGCCCAAGTAGTTGGAATAGGATATAATCTACAATGTTCATTAAACTTGCTATCAAGCTTTGTTTCGAACGTCTTCTCAATGCCATCGATCTTCTCCATGGCCTCGTCAAATCTGTTTAGCACATCTTGCACCTGTCCACTCATCATTTGCTGAAATTTATCATGCAAATCCTTATTCGTCATGTTCTCCCAGTCAGTCTCGTCGGCTTGTGATCCTAACATGGTTAGCAGCAATAGAAACACACAAGAATATTATCCTATAGACTACTAACAAGAGGTGGTGGTGGGTGTCACAAATCCGTCAAGCAAATCTCAAATTCTTACTGGTTCTTACCCAACAGTAGGCGGTGATCGGCAACCGTTGTAGTCAAAACTCTCAAAGCTTGGATAGAGCGATTACCAGGGAGAGTCAAACGCACGACGTAGATGTATGTGGAGCTGGGAAGGCTTATAATATGGTAGAAAAAAAGTCAGCAATAATCAATTCAGAGATGCAAAGTTGAATAAACGCTCAACGACGGTACTGTGCTGGTCCTAGGCTAGACTGTGCTAGAGACGCGAGCCTAGAACACTAACAAAATCACGGCGCTGCACGTAAACAAGGGAGGAGCACACTATGAATTTTTTTTCTCTTTTTTTCACTTTTTTTTGTTGCACTTCTGATGTAGGGTAGAACCCTAGGAAGGACCTTTTCACACTTGGAGGGGGAAAATGGAGAGAAATCACAAGAAGACAAAGAGGAACACAAAGGGACAATCACTCCAACAATTCCCGATTACACATCCACTAGAGTAACAACACAAGATCCACAAGTCTCAAACACAATCAAAGGAAAGATACAATGGCAAAGTTCATCCCAAATCCAAAGGAAGATGGGTCTTGGTGGTAGTCTTCTCCCAATGGAGGTCTTGAAATCCTCAAGGATTCTTCCCTAATGGGGTCTTGATCCTCAAAGAGGGAAGGTAATGGAGCAAAGCTCACCAAGATATCATCCAATACTTTGCTAACCCTAAACATGGCTCTAGGTACGAACTATATAGGCTTGGGGTCGAAGGAGACGAAGGGGAGCCGAAGATCCAATCTCAGTCGGCCATCCTGGGAGGCCCGTGCGCACGGGGTAAGTTGGGCCCGTGCGCAGGGGGTAATAGGGGTGTCCCGATCTTTCGATGAGATGATACTACCGATTTGGTGGAGACGACTTTGACGATCCGACTACAAACGTGCACGACGTTGCGCCTTAGCAATCGCTAAACCAATCTCCTGAGGTTATTGACCACGCCGGAGCACGATCAACCTGACCACGAAGGTCTATTCCTGCAAGCAATCGAAGAACGAGCAAGAATATGATAAAAGCAATCTGAATATTGCGAATATATATGAAGTATTGATAAAGGTGGGGATCCGGAAGCGGTCTTGGTCTGGTCGTTGGACACAAACGAAGTACACGAAGTTGCAATGGCTAACTTTTAACTAAACAAATCCCCAGGAAAAGCTACTAGATGGATCTACTTATATAGGAGCAAGGGGTGGCGGCCAAGGAGGTGGGAGGACGTCCCAAGGCAGCCTAAAACCAAATCTAGGTCGTACAAGGCCAATGGGCCCAAGTGGAGGTGATGTAACACCTTTGGACTTGTAGTTTGACTCGGATTCTGCTGCAGCATCAGATTGTTTCGTCCACAACTCAACGCTCCGGACGAATTTGAAGGTGATTCCAAATGGGTTGGAAAGTGCACGAAATCTAGTTTCCAACAAAAAAAGAATCACCCAATTCGGAGTCCGTATGAAAAACTTGTGTGCGTTTTGAGTCAGGTATGTCTGTGCAGTCCGAATCTGAATCCAGAACGTGAGAGACTTGGACTCTCTCTTCCCTTGGGCCAAAAGTGACGTGAGAGAACTTTTTGGACAGCAAATAAACATCTCTTTCTTCCTTATCTTCATATGTGGATTGTACAAATGTCCCATACACCTGCAATTAGACAAAACACAAAAGTGTGTGAAGTATTTTTGTTCTGGATAACATAAATAGATTATTTAATAGTTTGCACTAGAAATCACCTGACAAATATGCATGTATGCAATATTTTTGGTCATATCCAAGGTAGTCATGTCCTCATCATCCTCCCCTTCTTGAAAATAAAGCCGTCCTCGGCGTTGCTTAATCTGAAATGTGGCTAACAAAAGAGACAAGGTGTACATGTTGTATATGTATATGTCATCCATTTTTACTTCCCTTGATTTTTGCATATATGACACATGAATAGATGAGTAACTTGCATAGTTCATAAAATCTAAAGCCAAAAAATTAGCACAAGAAGTAGAAGGCATGAAAATATTGCAACTCAGTTTGCACATATAAGTGAAGCTCTTATTCATTTCAAAAGATTGACAATGTTCATCATTAAACCATCCCAACATTGGTGAATAAACCTTACTTGCATCAAATTTACATGCTACAACATGCTTAAATAAGCAAACATGCAATAAGTCATTTAACACAGAATTATCACCAAGATTAGAGGTCATATCAAAATGATTAAACATTGATTCTTTTGCATCAATAGTTAATTCAATGGGTGCACTCAAAATTGTTGGTATTTCAGTTGTTTGATCACATGGCAAAGTCAAATTATCAACGTAGTCCTCTAAAATAGGTGGTGTGATCAAAGTAGTGGGTAGCTCATCAGATGGTGCATTCAAATTGACAAGGCATTCATCATTCTCATGTAGAGATGGAAGATCAGTACCTTTGTCATTACCTCTTATGATCAACTCAGATGATGTAGCCACTCTCGGGGGCGATGTGTTACATGGTGGAGGTGATGTAGTCCTGACAACAACGGATGTGGTTGTCATAGTATGCCTAGTAGTTGAAGGAACAATCATATCAACTCTTGGAATGTGCACCGTGCGCTTGTTCTCCTCGTGGCCAACACGTCGTTTTATTTCCTGTTCAGCTTTGCAAGCAAGATGAAACAAATGGTCCATAGGATAACACTCTTCATGAATTAGTATCTCTTGAATATCACGGTTTAATCCTCCCCAAAATCTATCCATAAAATCATCTTCACTTTCTTCTAAAGAGGAATGCAACAAGGTAGTTTGTAAATCATCATAATATTTTGTTACAGTTTCACTACCTTGTTTTAAGTGTTGCAACTTCTTAATCATGTCACGAGTATAATAAGCAGGGACGAAAGTATGTCGCATGGCAAGTTTCAAATCATCCCAAGTAGTAGGTATATAATCAGGGTGTAACCGACAATATTCACTCCACCAAACCAAAGCATAACCAGTGAAAGAACCAACCGCAACCTTAACCTTTTTATGTTCATCGAAATTATGGGAAGCAAATATATTTTCTATGTCGAACTCCCATTCAATATATAAAGCAGGTTTAAAACGGCCATTAAATGGTGGTATAGATACATTAACCTGATCATGTGCATTTGGATGTTTGTGCACCTCTCGTGACGGTTGTGGTATTTGCAAAGGTGGTGGCACGTCTCCCGCGATCGACAAAGCCCATGAATTGACTCTGGATCCTGTCATGATTAGTAGAACAAGAAACAAAACCCAAAAATAATGTTCCTATAACTACTAGGATGTGGTGGTAAAACGCTCACAGTAAAGCAAATATCAATGTCTTACAAGTTCTTACCATGCAGCAGGCGGTGATCGGCAACCAGCGGTGTCAAGTAACTCCGAATATTGAGTAAAGCGATTGCCAGGGGAGCGTATGTATACACGGTGTAGAAATATGTGGAGCTGGGTTGGCTATATATGGTAGCAAAAGATTAGCAACAATCAATTCAAAGATGCAATGTTGAATAAACGCTCAACGACGGTACTGTGCTGGTCCTAGGCTAGACCGGACTAGAGACGCGAGCCTAGAACACTAATGAGGTCACGGCGTAGCACAACTAGCATCAATGAAGGATACTAAGTAGCTCTTGACAGCAAGATATAAGTGAAGATCACAACGGCAGTGAAGATAATGATGAAAAACAACTGCCAAGCAGGATATACAACAACTCTCTCTCCAACTTTCCTCTTGAAAAGTTTGAGACAATTTTCTGATAAATTCTTTCAAAGAATGCTACTAACTCAAGCTTTCCAATGCAAAAAGAATCACTCAATTCCGAGTTGATATGAGGAGTCAAAGAATTCTAAAACTGGCCTAAAAAATTGGAACAAGCTGTGTTCACGAACTTCGGAGGGCAAAAAGACCTATTTAGAAGCCGATTTTGAGGTGTCAAATATTGAACTTGCTTTTGCAACTATTTGGATGCGGCTCGTCGCTATCTTCAATTTGAGTACTCACGGAGCCAAAACGGACTTCGTATGAGGAAGATACACCTGTTTTACTGAACAGTGCGCAAAACAGATTACAATCCGAATTCAGGTACGAGATTGATTCTAGATAGATCCAATTTTTTTTCTTCTCTCTTTTTTTTCTCACACTTTTTTTCTTTTCCTTTCTTTTTTTTTCTCTGACTTTTTTTTTACTTTTTTTTCTCTCGTTTTTTTCTCTATCTTTTTTTCTCTCTCCCTCTTTTCAAAACAAACTAGATAAGATGTAGATTGGATCAAGCGAAAATGGGAACGATCTCAACTATGATTATGACAATGAATGGTGGGTAGCACGTGGAGGAAATTGATGGATGGGTGGTGGACAGCGGAAGGGATAACGATGCAGCGGCGATGTGACTATTGTGAACAGAACTCGAAACTCTAAACAACCTAGACACTAAGACCAGCAACTCGACACCACGATGCAACCGATAATTCAACTATGCAAGCAATGAAATGAAAATTGCAAAGGCTCAGACTGGCTTGGACCAAGGATGAATAGATCTAACTCTTTTTTGTGGCTTTTTCTTGGACAATAGGTAAGAAAATAAATCTAATCTAGGAAAACTGGAAATTCTCACCGAGCAACCTGAAAACTGATACCACTTGATAGAGGCGGGGTGTCCCGATCTTTCGATGAGATGATACTACCGATTTGGTGGAGACGACTTTGACGATCCGACTACAAACGTGCACGACGTTGCGCCTTAGCAATCGCTAAACCAATCTCCTGAGGTTATTGACCACGCCGGAGCACGATCAACCTGACCACGAAGGTCTATTCCTGCAAGCAATCGAAGAACGAGCAAGAATATGATAAAAGCAATCTGAATATTGCGAATATATATGAAGTATTGATAAAGGTGGGGATCCGGAAGCGGTCTTGGTCTGGTCGTTGGACACAAACGAAGTACACGAAGTTGCAATGGCTAACTTTTAACTAAACAAATCCCCAGGAAAAGCTACTAGATGGATCTACTTATATAGGAGCAAGGGGTGGCGGCCAAGGAGGTGGGAGGACGTCCCAAGGCAGCCTAAAACCAAATCTAGGTCGTACAAGGCCAATGGGCCCAAGTGGAGGTGATGTAACACCTTTGGACTTGTAGTTTGACTCGGATTCTGCTGCAGCATCAGATTGTTTCGTCCACAACTCAACGCTCCGGACGAATTTGAAGGTGATTCCAAATGGGTTGGAAAGTGCACGAAATCTAGTTTCCAACAAAAAAAGAATCACCCAATTCGGAGTCCGTATGAAAAACTTGTGTGCGTTTTGAGTCAGGTATGTCTGTGCAGTCCGAATCTGAATCCAGAACGTGAGAGACTTGGACTCTATCTTCTCTTGGGCCAAAAGTGACGTGAGAGAACTTTTTGGACAGCAAATAAACATCTCTTTCTTCCTTATCTTCATATGTGGATTGTACAAATGTCCCATACACCTGCAATTAGACAAAACACAAAAGTGTGTGAAGTATTTTTGTTCTGGATAACATAAATAGATTATTGAATAGTTTGCACTAGAAATCACCTAACAAATATGCATATATGCAATATTTTTGGTCATATCCAAGGTAGTCATGTCCTCATCAGGGGGGTCCCGTGGGCACGGTACAAGCCCGTGCGCACGGGGTGCTCCAGCGCCGGGTTCCTGTGTAGCCCGTGGGCACGGGGTCTCTGGGGCCCGTGCGCACGGGGTCACCTAGGACATGTTGTTTTGTTGCTGGTGCACTCCTTCTTGATCCTTATGGCCTTGGGGTGGTTCTCCTTCTCCTTGGGGATGCTCCTGAGCTCCTTGGTGATGTTCCACTTCATACCTAAGGATGCATAGCATATTTTGGTGAGGTAGTATACATGTTCCATTTGTGTCCATATGCAAGTCTAGTAGGAAGGAGTTCACCTCGGTTTCCAAAGCACGTGCTCTAGCTCTTGTCATGGGTCCTTGTGGGGGTAGATGTGTTGATGTAGAGTCCATGGGGATGATGGAAGGATGCTCCGCATCATCCCCCCTCCCTTCGAAAGGATCCGACCTCGGATCAAGATCTTCATCACCATGGAAAGGCGAGAGGTGTTTAACGTTGAAGATGTCGCTCACGTTGTACTTGTCTCGTGGGAGTTCAATCTTGTAGGCATTGTTGTTGTAGCGTGCGAGCACCTTGACTGGTCCATCGGCTCGAGGTAGTAGTTTGGACTTGCGTTCGTTGGGGAAGCGGTCCTTGCGAAGGTGTAGCCACACGAGATCACCTATGTTGAATATCATGGGTTGTTTGTTGACGTTGAGCTTGGTTGCTAGTCGATGTACATGGAGCTCGATGATGTTTCTTGTATCTTCATGCATCTTCTTGATGTAGCTCGCTCGTGCACTCGCATCCATGTTGGTGCGCTCTTGTAGAGGGAGAGGTAGAATGTCCAATGGGGACAACGGGTTGAAGCCGTAGACGACCTCGAAGGGGGACTTGCCGGTAGTCAAATGTCGTGCGCGGTTGTAGGCGTACTCGGTGATGGGTAGACACGCCTCCCACTCCTTGATGTTCTTCTTGATCAACATGCGAAGTAGAGTGGATAGTGTCCGTTTGTCACCTCCGTTTGGCCGTCGGTTTGAGGATGGTATGCGGATGAGAACAATAGCTTGATTCCGAGCTTGGCGCATAGAGTCTTCCAAAAGTAACTCAAGAACTTGACGTCGCGGTCGGAGACGATTGTATTTGGTATTCCATGGAGGTGCAAGATTTCCCTACAAAAGAGATTTGCAATATGTGAAGCATCGTCTATCTTGTTGCAAGGAACAAAATGTGCCATCTTAGAAAATCCGTCCACAACAACAAACACAGAATCCTTTCCATTTTGAGTTCGAGGCAAACCAAGTACAAAATCCATACTAATGTCTTCCCAAGGTTGATAAGGAATAGGGAGAGGCATGTAAAGACCATGAGATTGAGCTTTAGACTTAGCTTTGCGACACGTAGAGCATCGGGTGGTGAAGTGATAGAGGCAAAGGTGTCCCGTCTTTCGATGAGATGATGGATATCGCTTTGGTGGAAGTCGACTTTGACGATCTGACTACGAACGTGCGAGGACGTCGCGCCTTAGCAATCGCTAAACCAACTCCGAGAGGTTATTGACCATGCCGGAGCACGATCAACCTGACCACGAGGGTCTGTTTCCTGCGAGCAAACGAAGAACAAGCAAGAAACTAAGATTGCAATCTGGATATTGCGAATTTAAGATGAAAGCTTTATTGATCAAGGTGGGGTTCTGTGACGCCTTTGTCTGGTCGTTGAACACAAACGAAGTACGCGAAGTTGCAGCTATGGCGAACTTTTAATCTAAACAAAACCCAAAGTCTAAACAATGCCCTAAGGGCTGTATATATGGAGGAAGAGGGGGGAATTTCGTGGCCCTTGGTGGAGGGGTCCCAAATCAACCCTATCTCTTGTTTCCCCACACATACGGACTCTAAAAATAGCCTATACTTATGTATTTCGAAATTACATGGGCCTGGCCCAATAATAAGGTGACGCAGCACCTAAAATAGCCTCGGGACGAAATTTATGAAGTGGCATCTTGTATATTTCGTCCAAGGCTTCATGCACCCATTATGGTGGCTTCAAAGTCCTGAAATCATCACTTGTAACTCCGTTCTTGTTCCCCTTGCGCATGCCATCATCTCCATGCTTGTTCTTGCTCCAATGTTCATCCTTCTCCAAGCTAGGCCCTTCATTTGTAAGCAAAACAAATGTATCCAATTTAGGCAGCATCATATTCTCATGAACATTAGAATCATTACCAAGAAACGAAAGTACCTGGTAATTTAGTTGGCGTGCACGAGCTCTAGTAATTGGTCCAGTATGTTGATAGAGGCAAAGGTGTCCCGTCTTTCGATGAGATGGTGGATTTCGCTTTGGTGGAAGTCGACTTTGACGATCCGACTACGAACGTGCGAGGACGTCGCGCCTTAGCAATCGCTAAACCAACTCCGAGAGGTTATTGACCACGCCGGAGCACGATCAACCTGACCACGAGGGTCTGTTTCCTGCGAGCAAAGAAGAACAAGCAAGAAACTAAGATTGCAATCTGGATATTGCGAATATAAGATGAAAGCTTTATTGATCAAGGTGGGGTTCTGTGACGCCTTTGTCTGGTCGTTGAACACAAACGAAGTACGCGAAGTTGCAGCTATGGCGAACTTTTAATCTAAACAAAACCCAAAGTCTAAACGATGCCCTAAGGGCTGTATATATGGAGGAAGAGGGGGAGAATTTCGTGGCCCTTGGTGGAGGGGTCCGAAATCAACCCTATCTCTTGTTTCCCCACACATACGGACTCTAAAAATAGCCTATACTTATGTATTTCGAAATTACATGGGCCTGGCCCAATAATAAGGTGACGTAGCACCTAAAATAGCCTCGGGACGAAATTTATGAAGTGGCGTCTTGTATATTTCGTCCAAGGCTTCATGCACCCATTATGGTGGCTTCAAAGTCCTGAAATCATCACTTGTAACTCCGTTCTTGTTTCCCTTGCGCATACCATCATCTCCATGCTTGTTCTTGCTCCAATGTTCATCCTTCTCCAAGCTAGGCCCTTCATTTGTAAGCAAAACAAATGTATCCAATTTAGGCAGCATCATATTCTCATGAACATTAGAATCATTACCAAGAAACGAAAGTACCTGGTAATTTAGTTGGCGTGCATGAGCTCTAGTAATTGGTCCAGTATGTATAGCAGCAGGGGCTGTGGGTGTAACAATTGTATTGATGTCCTCATCATCCTCCCCTTCTTGAAATGAAGTCGTCCTCGACGGAAGTTCATCTTCCTCACCCAAATAAGGCTTCAAATCTGCAATGTTAAAAGTGGGACTAACCCCAAAATCTGCAGGCAGCTCAAGTTTATATGCATTATCATTTATTTTCTCTAACACCTTAAAGGGACCATCAGCACGTGGCATTAACTTTGATTTGCGCAAATCAGGAAATCTATCCTTACGCAAATGTAACCAAACAAGATCTCCAGGTGCAAACACAACATGTTTTCTACCCTTATCTCCAGCAAGTTCATATTTAGCATTCATGCGCTCAATGTTTTCCTTAGTTAACTCATGCATTTTTAAAATCAATTCAGCATGTTGTTTAGCATCAAAATTAACCTTCTCCGAAGATGGAAGAGGCAACAAATCAATAGGTGCATGAGGTAGGAAACCATACACAACTTCAAAAGGGCACATCTTAGTAGTAGAATGCAATGAACGATTATAAGCAAATTCAATATGAGGCAAGCATTCCTCCCACATTTTCTTATTATTCTTCAAAACAGCCCTAAGCATAGTAGACAACGTTCTATTGACTACTTCAGTTTGTCCATCAGTTTGGGGGTGACAAGTAGTACTAAAAAGCAGTTTAGTCCCCAACTTAGCCCATAAACATCTCCAAAAGTGGCTAAGAAATTTAGTATCACGATCTGAAACAATAGTATTTGGCACACCATGCAAGCGAATAATTTCACGAAAGAACAAATCAGCAACATTAACAGCATCATCGCTTTTATGACATGGTATAAAGTGTGCCATTTTCGAGAATCTATCCACGACAACAAATATGCTATCCTCCCCTTCTTTGTTCGAGGTAAACCTAAAACAAAGTCCATAGATATATCCTCCCAAGGAACACTAGGTACAGGCAAAGGCATATATAAACCATGAGGATTGAGTCGTGACTTAGCTTTTTGACATGTAGTGCATCGAGCAATAAAACGCTCAACATCCGTCTCATCTTTGGCCAAAAGAAATGTGTAGCAAGTACGTCCTCCGTCTTCTTCACGCCAAAGTGTCCCATTAATCCTCCTCCATGCGCCTCCTGCAACAACAAAAGACGAACGGAGCTAGCTGGAATGCATAGCTTGTTAGCACGAAACACAAATCCATCGTTAACGACAAACTTGTTCCACCCTAAAAAGATTATGCAAAGGCTCAGATTGGTTCGGGTATGATGAACTAACCCTAATTTTTTTTGTGGCTTTTTCGTGGACTGTAGGTATGAGGAACACACTCGATCTAAACTACGAAAAACTGTAAAATCTCACCGAGCAACCTGGAAATCTGATACCACTTGATAGAGGCAAAGGTGTCCCGTCTTTCGATGAGATGATGGATATCGCTTTGGTGGAAGTCGACTTTGATGATCCGACTACGAACGTGCGAGGACGTCGCGCCTTAGCAATCGCTAAACCAACTCTGAGAGGTTATTGACCACGCCGGAGCACGATCAACCTGACCACGAGGGTCTGTTTCCTGCGAGCAAACGAAGAACAAGCAAGAAACTGAGATTGCAATCTGGATATTGCGAATATATGATGAAAGCTTTATTGATCAAGGTGGGGTTCTGTGACGCCTTTGTCTGGTCGTTGAACACAAACGAAGTACGCGAAGTTGCAGCTATGGCGAACTTTTAATCTAAACAAAACCCAAAGTCTAAACGATGCCCTAAGGGCTGTATATATGGAGGAAGAGGGGGGAATTTCGTGGCCCTTGGTGGAGGGGTCCGAAATCAACCCTATCTCTTGTTTCCCCACACATAAGGACTCTAAAAATAGCCTATACTTATGTATTTCGAAATTACATGGGCCTGGCCCAATAATAAGGTGACGCAGCACCTAAAATAGCCTCGGGACGAAATTTATGAAGTGGCATCTTGTATATTTCGTCCAAGGCTTCATGCACCCATTATGGTGGCTTCAAAGTCCTGAAATCATCACTTGTAACTCCGTTCTTGTTTCCCTTGCGCATGCCATCATCTTCATGCTTGTTCTTGCTCCAATGTTCATCCTTCTCCAAGCTAGGCCCTTCATTTGTAAGCAAAACAAATGTATCCAATTTAGGCAGCATCATATTCTCATGAACATTAGAATCATTACCAAGAAACGAAAGTACCTGGTAATTTAGTTGGCGTGCACGAGCTCTAGTAATTGGTCCAGTATGTATAGCAGCAGGGGCTGTGGGTGTAACAATTGTATTGATGTCCTCATCATCCTCCCCTTCTTGAAATGAAGTCGTCCTCGACGGAAGTTCATCTTCCTCACCCAAATAAGGCTTCAAATCTGCAATGTTAAAAGTGGGACTAACCCAAAATCTGCAGGCAGCTCAAGTTTATATGCATTATCATTTATTTTCTCTAACACCTTAAAGGGACCATCAGCACGTGGCATTAACTTTGATTTGCGCAAATCAGGAAATCTATCCTTACGCAAATTTAACCAAACAAGATCTCCAGGTGCAAACACAACATGTTTTCTACCCTTATCTCCAGCAAGTTTATATTTAGCATTCATGCGCTCAATGTTTTCCTTAGTTAACTCATGCATTTTTAAAATCAATTCAGCACGTTGTTTAGCATCAAAATTAACCTTCTCCGAAGATGGAAGAGGCAACAAATCAATAGGTGCACGAGGTAGGAAACCATACACAACTTCAAAAGGGCACATCTTAGTAGTAGAATGCAATGAACGATTATAAGCAAATTCAATATGAGGCAAGCATTCCTCCCACATATTCTTATTATTCTTCAAAACAGCCCTAAGCATAGTAGACAACGTTCTATTGACTACTTCAGTTTGTCCATCAGTTTGGGGGTGACAAGTAGTACTAAAAAGCAGTTTAGTCCCCAACTTAGCCCATAAACATCTCCAAAAGTGGCTAAGAAATTTAGTATCACGATCTGAAACAATAGTATTTGGCACACCATGCAAGCGAATAATTTCACGAAAGAACAAATCAGCAACATTAACAGCATCATCGCTTTTATGACATGGTATAAAGTGTGCCATTTTCGAGAATCTATCCACGACAACAAATATGCTATCCCTCCCCTTCTTTGTTCGAGGTAAACCTAAAACAAAGTCCATAGATATATCCTCCCAAGGAACACTAGGTACAGGCAAAGACATATATAAACCATGAGGATTGAGTCGTGACTTAGCTTTTTGACATGTAGTGCAGCGAGCAATAAAACGCTCAACATCCCGTCTCATCTTTGGCCAAAAGAAATGTGTAGCAAGTACGTCCTCCGTCTTCTTCACGCCAAAGTGTCCCATTAATCCTCCTCCATGCGCCTCCTGCAATAACAAAAGACGAACGGAGCTAGCTGGAATGCATAGCTTGTTAGCACGAAACACAAATCCATCGTTAACAACAAACTTGTTCCACATTCTTCCTTCTTTACAATTCTGCATTACATCTTTAAAATCAGCATCATGCACATATTGATCTTTGATGGTCTCCAAACCAAATATTTTGAAGTCAAGTTGTGAAAGCATAGTATAGCGACGAGACAATGCATCAGCAATAACATTTCTTTTCCCTTCTTGTGTTTAATGACAGAAGGGAAAGTCTCAATGAATTCAACCCATTTAGCATGTCTATGATTCAGTTTAGCTTGACTTTTAATATGTTTCAAAGATTCATGATCAGAATGTATAACAAATTCTTTGGGCCATAAATAATGTTGCCATGTTTCTAAAGTCCGAACAAGAGCATATAATTCTTTATCATAAGTAGAATAATTCAGACTAGGCCCACTCAATTTTTCAGAAAAGTATGCAACAGGTTTGCCATCTTGTAATAACACACCTCCTAATCCAATTCCACTAGCATCACATTCAAGCTCAAAAGTCTTATTAAAATCAGGAAGTTGGAGTAAAGGAGCATGTGTCAACTTATCTTTCAATACCGTGAAGGCTTCTTCCTGTGCAGTACCCCAAAGAAAAGGCACATCTTTCTTTGTAAGCTCATTGAGAGGTGCAGCAATGGTGCTGAAATCTCTCACAAAACGCATATAGAATCCAGCGAGGCCAAGAAAACTCCTCACTTGTGTGACCGTTTTGGGCTGCGGCCAACTCTCAATAGCTTCAATCTTGGCTTTATCAACTTCAATTCCCTGTGGAGTAACAACATAGCCAAGAAAAGATACTCGGTCGGTGCAAAAGGTGCACTTCCCAAGGTTACCAAACAAACGTGCATCACGTAGAGCAATAAAAACAGCACGTAAATGTTCCAAATGTTCTTCCAAAGATCTGCTATAAATCAATATGTCATCAAAGTAAACTACCACAAATCGTCCAATGAAAGCACGTAAAACTTCGTTCATTAATCTCATGAAAGTACTAGGTGCATTAGTTAACCCAAAAGGCATGACTAACCACTCATATAATCCAAACTTAGTTTGAAATGCTGTTTTCCATTCATCTCCCAATTTCATACGAATTTGATGGTAGCCACTACGCAAATCAACTTTGGAGAATATTGTAGAGCCACTCAATTCATCAAGCATATCATCTAGCCTAGGAATAGGATGACGATAACGAATAGTAATATTATTAATGCCTCTACAATCAACACACATACGTGATGTACCATCCTTTTTCGGCACTAGAATAATAGGAACAGCACAAGGACTAAGGGATTCGCGTATATAACCTTTGTCGAGAAGCTCTTGTACTTGACGCATAATCTCCTTCGTCTCCTCTGGATTGGTATGGTATGGTGCACGGTTTGGCAGTGAAGCACCGGGAATTAAGTCAATCTGATGCTCAATCCCTCGAATAGGCGGTAATCCCGGTGGCACGTCTTGTGGAAAAACGTCAGCGAACTCCTGCAAAATGTTAGTGACAGCAGGAGGCAAAGAGTGATAGAGGCAAAGGTGTCCCGTCTTTCGATGAGATGGTGGATTTCGCTTTGGTGGAAGTCGACTTTGACGATCCGACTACGAACGTGCGAGGACGTCGCGCCTTAGCAATCGCTAAACCAACTCCGAGAGGTTATTGACCACGCCGGAGCACGATCAACCTGACCACGAGGGTCTGTTTCCTGCGAGCAAACGAAGAACAAGCAAGAAACTAAGATTGCAATCTGGATATTGCGAATATAAGATGAAAGCTTTATTGATCAAGGTGGGGTTCTATGACGCCTTTGTCTGGTCGTTGAACACAAACGAAGTACGCGAAGTTGCAGCTATGGCGAACTTTTAATCTAAACAAAACCCAAAGTCTAAACGATGCCCTAAGGGCTGTATATATGGAGGAAGAGGGGGGGAATTTCGTGGCCCTTGGTGGAGGTGTCCGAAATCAACCCTATCTCTTGTTTCCCCACACATACGGACTCTAAAAATAGCCTATACTTATGTATTTCGAAATTACATGGGCCTGGCCCAATAATAAGGTGACGCAGCACCTAAAATAGCCTCGGGACGAAATTTATGAAGTGGCATCTTGTATATTTCGTCCAAGGCTTCATGCACCCATTATGGTGGCTTCAAAGTCCTGAAATCATCACTTGTAACTCCGTTCTTGTTTCCCTTGCGCATGCCATCATCTTCATGCTTGTTCTTGCTCCAATGTTCATCCTTCTCCAAGCTAGGCCCTTCATTTGTAAGCAAAACAAATGTATCCAATTTAGGCAGCATCATATTCTCATGAACATTAGAATCATTACCAAGAAACGAAAGTACCTGGTAATTTAGTTGGCGTGCACGAGCTCTAGTAATTGGTCCAGTATGTATAGCAGCAGGGGCTGTGGGTGTAACAATTGTATTGATGTCCTCATCATCCTCCCCTTCTTGAAATGAAGTCGTCCTCGACGGAAGCTCATCTTCCTCACCCAAATAAGGCTTCAAATCTGCAATGTTAAAAGTGGGACTAACCCCAAAATCTGCAGGCAGCTCAAGTTTATATGCATTATCATTTATTTTCTCTAACACCTTAAAGGGACCATCAGCCCGTGGCATGAGCTTTGATTTGCGCAAATCAGGAAATCTATCCTTACGCAAATGTAACCAAACAAGATCTCCAGGTGCAAACACAACATGTTTTCTACCCTTATCTCCAGCAAGTTTATATTTGGCATTCATACGCTCAATGTTTTCCTTAGTTAACTCATGCATTTCTAAAATCAATTCAGCACGTTGTTTAGCATCAAAATTAACCTTCTCCGAAGATGGAAGAGGCAACAAATCAATAGGTGCACGAGGTAGGAAACCATACACAACTTCAAAAGGGCACATCTTAGTAGTAGAATGCAATGAACGATTATAAGCAAATTCAATATGAGGCAAGCATTCTTCCCACATTCTTCCTTCTTTGCAATTCTGCATTACATCTCTAAAATCAGCATCATGCACATATTGATCTTTGATGCTCTCCAAACCAAATATTTTGAAGTCAAGTTGTGAAAGCATAGTATAGCGACGAGACAATGCATCAGCAATAACATTTTCTTTTCCCTTCTTGTGTTTAATGACATAAGGGAAAGTCTCAATGAATTCAACCCATTTAGCATGTCTACGATTCAGTTTAGCTTGACTTTTAATATGTTTCAAAGATTCATGATCAGAATGTATAACAAATTCTTTGGGCCATAAATAATGTTGCCATGTTTCTAAAGTCCGAACAAGAGCATATAATTCTTTATCATAAGTAGAATAATTCAGACTAGGCCCACTCAATTTTTCAGAAAAGTATGCAACAGGTTTGCCATCTTGTAATAAGACACCTCCTAATCCAATTCCACTAGCATCACATTCAAGCTCAAAAGTTTTATTAAAATCAGGAAGTTGGAGTAAAGGAGCATGTGTCAACTTATCTTTCAATACCGTGAAGGCTTCTTCCTGTGCAGTACCCCAAAGAAAAGGCACATCTTTCTTTGTAAGCTCATTGAGAGGTGCAGCAATGGTGCTGAAATCTCTCACAAAACGCCTATAGAATCCAGCGAGGCCAAGAAAACTCCTCACTTGTGTGACCGTTTTGGGCTGCGGCCAACTCTCAATAGCTTCAATCTTGGCTTTATCAACTTCAATTCCCTGTGGAGTAACAACATAGCCAAGAAAAGATACTCGGTCGGTGCAAAAGGTGCACTTCCCAAGGTTACCAAACAAACGTGCATCACGTAGAGCAATAAAAACAGCACGTAAATGTTCCAAATGTTCTTCCAAAGATCTGCTATAAATCAATATGTCATCAAAGTAAACTACCACAAGTCGTCCAATGAAAGCACGTAAAACTTCGTTCATTAATCTCATGAAAGTACTAGGTGCATTAGTTAACCCAAAAGGCATGACTAACCACTCATATAATCCAAACTTAGTTTTAAATGCTGTTTTCCATTCATCTCCCAATTTCATACGAGTTTGATGGTAGCCACTACGCAAATCAACTGTGGAAAATATTGTAGAGCCACTCAATTCATCAAGCATATCATCTAGCCTAGGAATAGGATGACGATAACGAATAGTAATATTATTAATGCCTCTACAATCAACACACATACGTGATGTACCATCCTTTTTCGGCACTAGAATAATAGGAACAACACAAGGACTAAGGGATTCGCGTATATAACCTTTGTCGAGAAGCTCTTGTACTTGACGCATAATCTCCTTCGTCTTCTCTGGATTGGTACAGTATTGATAGAGGCAAAGGTGTCCCGTCTTTCGATGAGATGATGGATATCGCTTTGGTGGAAGTCGACTTTGACGATCCGACTACGAACGTGCGAGGACGTCGCGCCTTAGCAATCGCTAAACCAACTCCGAGAGGTTATTGACCACGCCGGAGCACGATCAACCTGACCACGAGGGTCTGTTTCCTGCGAGCAAACGAAGAACAAGCAAGAAAGTAAGATTGCAATCTGGATATTGCGAATATAAGATGAAAGCTTTATTGATCAAGGTGGGGTTCTGTGACGCCTTTGTCTGGTCGTTGAACACAAACGAAGTACGCGAAGTTGCAGCTATGGCGAACTTTTAATCTAAACAAAACCCAAAGTCTAAACGATGCCCTAAGGGCTGTATATATGGAGGAAGAGGGCGGAATTTCGTGGCCCTTGGTGGAGGAGTCCGAAATCAACCCTATCTCTTGTTTCCCCACACATACGGACTCTAAAAATAGCCTATACTTATGTATTTCGAAATTACATGGGCCTGGCCCAATAATAAGGTGACGCAGCACCTAAAATAGCCTCGGGACGAAATTTATGAAGTGGCATCTTGTATATTTCGTCCAAGGCTTCATGCACCCATTATGGTGGCTTCAAAGTCCTGAAATCATCACTTGTAACTCCGTTCTTGTTTCCCTTGCGCATGCCATCATCTTCATGCTTGTTCTTGCTCCAATGTTCATCCTTCTCCAAGCTAGGCCCTTCATTTGTAAGCAAAACAAATGTATCCAATTTAGGCAGCATCATATTCTCATGAACATTAGAATCATTACCAAGAAACGAAAGTACCTGGTAATTTAGTTGGCGTGCACGAGCTCTAGTAATTGGTCCAGTATGTATAGCAGCAGGGGCTGTGGGTGTAACAATTGTATTGATGTCCTCATCATCCTCCCCTTCTTGAAATGAAGTCGTCCTCGACGGAAGTTCATCTTCCTCACCCAAATAAGGCTTCAAATCCGCAATGTTAAAAGTGGGACTAACCCCAAAATCTGCAGGCAGCTCAAGTTTATATGCATTATCATTTATTTTCTCTAACACCTTAAAGGGACCATCAGCACGTGGCATTAACTTTGATTTGCGCAAATCAGGAAATCTATCCTTACGCAAATGTAACCAAACAAGATCTCCAGGTGCAAACACAACATGTTTTCTACCCTTATCTCCAGCAAGTTTATATTTAGCATTCATGCGCTCAATGTTTTCCTTAGTTAACTCATGCATTTTTAAAATCAATTCAGCACGTTGTTTAGCATCAAAATTAACCTTCTCCGAAGATGGAAGAGGCAACAAATCAATAGGTGCACGAGGTAGGAAACCATACACAACTTCAAAAGGGCACATCTCAGTAGTAGAATGCAATGAACGATTATAAGCAAATTCAATATGAGGCAAGCATTCCTCCCACATTTTCTTATTATTCTTCAAAACAGCCCTAAGCATAGTAGACAACGTTCTATTGACTACTTCAGTTTGTCCATCAGTTTGGGGGTGACAAGTAGTACTAAAAAGCAGTTTAGTCCCCAACTTAGCCCATAAACATCTCCAAAAGTGGCTAAGAAATTTAGTATCACGATCTGAAACAATAGTATTTGGCACACCATGCAAGCGAATAATTTCACGAAAGAACAAATCAGCAACATTAACAGCGTCATCGCTTTTATGACATGGTATAAAGTGTGCCATTTTCGAGAATCTATCCACGACAACAAATATGCTATCCCTCCCCTTCTTTGTTCGAGGTAAACCTAAAACAAAGTCCATAGATATATCCTCCCAAGGAACACTAGGTACAGGCAAAGGCATATATAAACCATGAGGATTGAGTCGTGACTTAGCTTTTTGACATGTAGTGCAGCGAGCAATAAAACGCTCTACATCCCGTCTCATCTTTGGCCAAAAGAAATGTGTAGCAAGTACGTCCTCCGTCTTCTTCACGCCAAAGTGTCCCATTAATCCTCCTCCATGCGCCTCCTGCAACAACAAAAGACGAACGGAGCTAGCTGGAATGCATAGCTTGTTAGCACGAAACACAAATCCATCGTTAACAACAAACTTGTTCCACATTCTTCCTTCTTTACAATTCTGCATTACATCTTTAAAATCAGCATCATGCACATATTGATCTTTGATGGTCTCCAAACCAAATATTTTGAAGTCAAGTTGTGAAAGCATAGTATAGCAACGAGACAATGCATCAGCAATAACATTTTCTTTTCCCTTCTTGTGTTTAATGACATAAGGGAAAGTCTCAATGAATTCAACCCATTTAGCATGTCTACGATTCAGTTTAGCTTGACTTTTAATATGTTTCAAAGATTCATGATCAGAATGTATAACAAATTCTTTGGGCCATAAATAATGTTGCCATGTTTCTAAAGTCCGAACAAGAGCATATAATTCTTTATCATAAGTAGAATAATTCAGACTAGGCCCACTCAATTTTTCAGAAAAGTATGCAACAGGTTTGCCATCTTGTAATAACACACCTCCTAATCCAATTCCACTAGCATCACATTCAAGCTCAAAAGTCTTATTAAAATCAGGAAGTTGGAGTAAAGGAGCATGCGTCAACTTATCTTTCAATACCGTGAAGGCTTCTTCCTGTGCGGTACCCCAAACAAAAGGCACATCCTTCTTTGTAAGCTCGTTGAGAGGTGCAGCAATGGTGCTGAAATCTCTCACAAAACGCCTATAGAATCCAGCGAGGCCAAGAAAACTCCTCACTTGTGTGACCGTTTTGGGCTGCGGCCAACTCTCAATAGCTTCAATCTTGGCTTTGTCAACTTCAATTCCCTATGGAGTAACAACATAGCCAAGAAAAGATACTCGGTCGGTGCAAAAGGTGCACTTCCCAAGGTTACCAAACAAACGTGCATCACGTAGAGCAATAAAAACAGCACGTAAATGTTCCAAATGTTCTTCCAAAGATCTGCTATAAATCAGTATATCATCAAAATAGACTACCACAAATCGTCCAATGAAAGCACGTAAAACTTCGTTCATTAGTCTCATGAAAGTACTAGGCGCATTAGTTAACCCAAAAGGCATGACTCATATAATCCAAACTTAGTTTTAAATGCTGTTTTCCATTCATCTCCCAATTTCATACGAATTTGATGGTATCCACTACGCAAATCAACTTTGGAGAATATTGTAGAGCCACTCAATTCATCAAGCATATCATCTAGCCTAGGAATAGGATGACGATAACGAATAGTAATATTATTAATGCCTCTACAATCAACACACATACGTGATGTACCATCCTTTTTCGGCACTAGAATAATAGGAACAGCACAAGGACTAAGGGATTCGCGTATATAACCTTTGTCGAGCAGCTCTTGTACTTGACGCATAATCTCCTTCGTCTCCTCTGGATTGGTACGGTATGGTGCACGGTTTGGCAGTGAAGCACCGGGAATTAAGTCAATCTGATGCTCAATCCCTCGAATAGGCGGTAATCCCGGTGGCACGTCTTGTGGAAAGACGTCAGCGAACTCCTGCAAAATGTTAGTGACAGCAGAAGGCAAAGAGGAAGGCACGTCCTCGAATGAAAATAATGCCTCTTTGCACACAAAAGCATAGCAAACAGATTTGCTGAAATCTAGCTCATCAATATCAGATTTGGTGGCAAATAAACATGCACTTTTCAATTTAATTTCAGAAGCAACACTAGATGGTTTATTATTAGGCTTCATTTGATGCTCAAATTCTTTTGCCACAATCTGATTTTCACTGTTATTCGTCTCCTGTTTTGCTTTATTAGCTCTATTAATATCATCTTTCAAAATGGAATCAGGAGTCATAGGAAGCAAAGTAATATTTTTATCCTTATGTACAAGAGTATAGTGATTGTTTCTACCATGGTGTACAGAATTTTTATCAAATTGCCATGGTCTACCAAGTAATAAGGAACATGCTTGCATAGGTACCACATCACAATCAACATAATCAGCATATGTAGAGATACTAAAATGCACACGAACAGTACGTGTTACCTTAACCTTGCCGCTGTTGTTGAACCATTGGATGTAGTAAGGATGTGGATGTGGTCTTGTGGTGAGAGAAAGCTTCTCCACCATCTCCATGCTAGCCAAGTTGTTGCAGCTCCCTCCGTCTATTATGACGCGCACAGAACGTTCCTTCACAACTCCCTTGGTATGGAACAAATTGTGCCTCTGATTTTGCTCAGCTTGTGTGACCTGCACACTCAAAATGATGAGGACATGACTACCTTGGATATGACCAAAAATATTGCATATATGCATATTTGTCAGGTGATTTCTAGTGCAAACTATTCGATAATCTATTTATGTTATCCAGAACAAAAATACTTCACACACTTTTGTGTTTTGTCTAATTGCAGGTGTATGGGACATTTGTACAATCCACATATGAAGATAAGGAAGAAAGAGATGTTTATTTGCTGTCCAAAAAGTTCTCTCACGTCACTTTTGGCCCAAGAGAAGATAGAGTCCAAGTCTCTCACGTTCTGGATTCAGATTCGGACTGCACAGACACACCTGACTCAAAACGCACACAAGTTTTTCATACGGACTCCGAATTGGGTGATTCTTTTTTTGTTGGAAACTAGATTTCGTGCACTTTCCAACCCAATTGGAATCACCTTCAAATTCTTCCGGAGCGTTGAGTTGTGGACGAAACAATCTGATGCTGCAGCAGAATCCGAGTCAAACTACAAGTCCAAAGGTGTTACATCACCTCCACTTGGGCCCATTGGCCTTGTACGACCTAGATTTAGTTTTAGGCTGCCTTGGGACGTCCTCCCACCTCCTTGGCCGCCACCCCTTGCTCCTATATAAGTAGATCCATCTAGTAGCTTTTGCTGGGGATTTGTTTAGTTAAAAGTTAGCCATTGCAACTTCGTGTACTTCGTTTGTGTCCAACGACCAGACCAAGACCGCTTACGGATCCCCACCTTTATCAATACTTCATATATATTTGCAATATTCAGATTGCTTTTATCATATTCTTGCTCGTTCTTCGATTGCTTGCAGGAATAGACCTTCGTGGTCAGGTTGATCGTGCTCCGGCGTGGTCAATAACCTCAGGAGATTGGTTTAGCGATTGCTAAGGCGCAACGTCGTGCACGTTTGTAGTCGGATCATCAAAGTCGTCTCCACCAAATCGGTAGTATCATCTCATCGAAAGATCGGGACACCCCGCCTCTATCAAGTGGTATCAGTTTTCAGGTTGCTCGGTGAGAATTTCCAGTTTTCCTAGATTAGATTTACTTTCTTACCTATTGTCCAAGAAAAAGCCACAAAAAAGAGTTAGATCTATTCATCCTTGGTCCAAGCCAGTCTGAGCCTTTGCAATTTTCTTTTCATTGATTGCATAGTTGAATTATCGATTGCATCGTCGTGTCGAGTTGCTGGTCTTAGTGTCTAGTTCGTTTAGAGTTTCGAGTTCTGTTCACATTAGTCACGCCACCGCTGCATCATTATCTCTTCCGCTGTCCACCACCCATCCATCAATTTCCACCACGTGCTACCCACCATTCATTGTCATAATAATAGTTGAGATCGTTCACATCTTCACTTGATCCAATCTGCATCTTATCTAGTTTGTTTTGGAAAGAGGGAGAAAAAAAAGAGAGAAAAAAAAACGAGAGAAAAAAAAGGAAAAAAAAAGTCAGAGAAAAAAAAGGAGAAAAAGAAAAAAAAAGCGTGAGAAAAAAAAGAGAGAAGAAAAAAAATTGGATCTATCTAGAATCAATCTCGTACCTGAATTCGGATTGGAATCTGTTTTGCGCACTGTTCAGTAAAACAGGTGTATCTTCCTCATACGAAGTCAGTTTTGGCTCCGTGAGTACTCAAATTGAAGATAGCAACGAGCCGCATCTAAATAGTTGCAGAAGCTAGTTCAATATTTGACACCTCAAAATCGGCTTCTAAATAGGTCTTTTTGCCCTCCGAAATTCGTGAACACAACTTGTTCCAATTTTTCAGGCCAGTTTAGAATTCTTTGACTCCTCATATCAACTCGGAATTGAGTGATTCTTTTTGCATTGGAAAGCTTGAGTTAGTAGCATTCTTTGAAAGAATTTATCAGAAAATTGTCTCAAACTTTTCAAGAGGGAAGTTGGAGAGAGAGTTGTTGTATATCCTGCTTGGCAGTTATTTTTCATCATTATCTTCACTGCCGTTGTGATCTTCACTTATATCTTGCTGTCAAGAGCTACTTAGTATCCTTCATTGATGCTAGTTGTGCTACGCCGTGACCTCATTAGTGTTCTAGGCTCGCGTCTCTAGTCCGGTCTAGCCTAGGACCAGCACAGTACCGTCGTTGAGCGTTTATTCAACATTGCATCTTTGAATTGATTATTGCTTATCTTTTGCTACCATATATAGCCAACCCAGCTCCACATATTTCTACACCTTTTATACGTACGCTCCCCTGGCAATCGCTTTACTCAATATTCGGAGTTACTTGACACCGCTGGTTGCCGATCACCGCCTGCTGCATGGTAAGAACTTGTAAGACATTGATATTTGCTTTACTGTGAGCGTTTTACCACCACATCCTAGTAGTTATAGGAACATTATTTTTGGGTTTTGTTTCTTGTTCTACTAATCATGACAGGATCCAGAGTCAATTCATGGGCTTTGTCGATCGCGGGAGACGTGCCACCACCTTTGCAAATACCACAACCGTCACGAGAGGTGCACAAACATCCAAATGCACATGATCAGGTTAATGTATCTATACCACCATTTAATGGCCGTTTTAAACCTGCTTTATATATTGAATGGGAGTTCGACATAAAAAATATATTTGCTTCCCATAATTTCAATGAACATAAAAAGGTTAAGGTTGCGGTTGGTTCTTTCACTGGTTATGCTTTGGTTTGGTGGAGTGAATATTGTCGGTTACACCCTGATTATATACCTACTACTTGGGATGATTTGAAACTTGCCATGCGACATACTTTCGTCCCTGCTTATTATACTCGTGACATGATTAAGAAGTTGCAAGACTTAAAACAAGGTAGTGAAACTGTAACAAAATATTATGATGATTTACAAACTACCTTGTTGCATTCCTCTTTAGAAGAAAGTGAAGATGATGAGGACATGACTACCTTGGATATGACCAAAAATATTGCATATATGCATATTTGTCAGGTGATTTCTAGTGCAAACTATTCAATAATCTATTTATGTTATCCAGAACAAAAATACTTCACACACTTTTGTGTTTTGTCTAATTGCAGGTGTATGGGACATTTGTACAATCCACATATGAAGATAAGGAAGAAAGAGATGTTTATTTGCTGTCCAAAAAGTTCTCTCACGTCACTTTTGGCCCAAGAGAAGATAGAGTCCAAGTCTCTCACGTTCTGGATTCAGATTCGGACTGCACAGACACACCTGACTCAAAACGCACACAAGTTTTTCATACGGACTCCGAATTGGGTGATTCTTTTTTTGTTGGAAACTAGATTTCGTGCACTTTCCAACCCAATTGGAATCACCATCAAATTCGTCCGGAGCGTTGAGTTGTGGACGAAACAATCTGATGCTGCAGCAGAATCCGAGTCAAACTACAAGTCCAAAGGTGTTACATCACCTCCACTTGGGCCCATTGGCCTTGTACGACCTAGATTTAGTTTTAGGCTGCCTTGGGACGTCCTCCCACCTCCTTGGCCGCCACCCCTTGCTCCTATATAAGTAGATCCATCTAGTAGCTTTTGCTGGGGATTTGTTTAGTTAAAAGTTAGCCATTGCAACTTCGTGTACTTCGTTTGTGTCCAACGACCAGACCAAGACCGCTTACGGATCCCCACCTTTATCAATACTTCATATATATTTGCAATATTCAGATTGCTTTTATCATATTCTTGCTCGTTCTTCGATTGCTTGCAGGAATAGACCTTCGTGGTCAGGTTGATCGTGCTCCGGCGTGGTCAATAACCTCAGGAGATTGGTTTAGCGATTGCTAAGGCGCAACGTCGTGCACGTTTGTAGTCGGATCATCAAAGTCGTCTCCACCAAATCGGTAGTATCATCTCATCGAAAGATCGGGACACCCCGCCTCTATCAAGTGGTATCAGTTTTCAGGTTGCTCGGTGAGAATTTCCAGTTTTCCTAGATTAGATTTACTTTCTTACCTATTGTCCAAGAAAAAGCCACAAAAAAGAGTTAGATCTATTCATCCTTGGTCCAAGCCAGTCTGAGCCTTTGCAATTTTCTTTTCATTGATTGCATAGTTGAATTATCGATTGCATCGTCGTGTCGAGTTGCTGGTCTTAGTGTCTAGTTCGTTTAGAGTTTCGAGTTCTGTTCACATTAGTCACGCCACCGCTGCATCATTATCTCTTCCGCTGTCCACCACCCATCCATCAATTTCCACCACGTGCTACCCACCATTCATTGTCATAATAATAGTTGAGATCGTTCACATCTTCACTTGATCCAATCTGCATCTTATCTAGTTTGTTTTGGAAAGAGGGAGAAAAAAAGAGAGAAAAAAAACGAGAGAATAAAAAGGAAAAAAAGTCAGAGAAAAAAAAAGGAGAGAAAGAAAAAAAAGTGTGAGGAAAAAAAAAGAGAGAAGAAAAAAAAACAAAAAAATCGGCACAAACTTTTTCAGAGGAAAGTTGGAGACAAAGTTGTTGATATATCCTGCTTGGCTGTTGTTTCGCCTCATTATCTTCACTGCCGTTGTGATCTTCACTTATATCTTGCTGTCAAGAGCTACTTAGTATCCTTCATTGATGCTAGTTGTGCTACGCCGTGACCTCATTAGTGTTCTAGGCTCGCGTCTCTAGTCCGGTCTAGCCTAGGACCAGCACAGTACCGTCGTTGAGCGTTTATTCAACATTGCATCTTTGAATTGATTATTGCTAATCTTTTGCTACCATATATAGCCAACCCAGCTCCACATATTTCTACACCGTGTATACGTACGCTCCCCTGGCAATCGCTTTACTCAATATTCGGAGTTACTTGACACCGCTGGTTGCCGATCACCGCCTGCTGCATGGTAAGAACTTGTAAGACATTGATATTTGCTTTACTGTGAGCGTTTTACCACCACATCCTAGTAGTTATAGGAACATTATTTTTGGGTTTTGTTTCTTGTTCTACTAATCATGACAGGATCCAGAGTCAATTCATGGGCTTTGTCGATCGCGGGAGACGTGCCACCACCTTTGCAAATACCACAACCGTCACGAGAGGTGTACAAACATCCAAATGCACATGATCAGGTTAATGTATCTATACCACCATTTAATGGCCGTTTTAAACCTGCTTTATATATTGAATGGGAGTTCGACATAAAAAATATATTTGCTTCCCATAATTTCAATGAACATAAAAAGGTTAAGGTTGCGGTTGGTTCTTTCACTGGTTATGCTTTGGTTTGGTGGAGTGAATATTGTCGGTTACACCCTGATTATATACCTACTACTTGGGATGATTTGAAACTTGCCATGCGACATACTTTCGTCCCTGCTTATTATACTCGTGACATGATTAAGAAGTTGCAGCACTTAAAACAAGGTAGTGAAACTATAACAAAATATTATGATGATTTACAAACTACCTTGTTGCATTCCTCTTTAGAAGAAAGTGAAGATGATTTTATGGATAGATTTTGGGGAGGATTAAACCGTGATATTCAAGAGATACTAATTCATGAAGAGTGTTATCCTATGGACCATTTGTTTCATCTTGCTTGCAAAGCTGAACAGGAAATAAAACGACGTGTTGGCCACGAGGAGAACAAGCGCACGCTGCACATTCCAAGAGTTGATATGATTGTTCCTTCAACTACTAGGCATACTATGACAACCACATCCGTTGTTGTCAGGACTACATCACCTCCACCATGTGACACATCACCCCCGAGAGTGGCTACATCATCTGAGTTGATCATAAGAGGTAATGACAAAGGTACTGATCTTCCATCTCTACATGAGAATGATGAATGCCTTGTCAATTTGAATGCACCATCTGATGAGCTACCCACTACTTTGATCACACCACCTATTTTAGAGGACTACGTTGATAATTTGACTTTGCCATGTGATCAAACAACTGAAATACCAACAATTTTGAGTGCACCCATTGAATTAACTATTGATGCAAAAGAACCAATGTTTAATCATTTTGATATGACCTCTAATCTTGGTGATGATTCTGTGTTGAATGACTTATTGCATGTTTGCTTATTTAAGCATGTTGTAGCATGTAAATTTGTTGCAAGTAAGGTTTATTCACCAATGTTGGGATGGTTTAATGATGAACATTGTCAATCTTTTGAAATGAATAAGAGCTTCACTTATATGTGCAAACTGAGTTGCAATATTTTCATGCCTTCTACTTCTTGTGCTAATTTTTTGGCTTTAGATTTTATGAACTATGCAAGTTACTCATCTATTCATGTGTCATATATGCAAAAATCAAGGGAAGTAAAAATGGATGACATATACATATACAACATGTACACCTTGTCTCTTTTGTTAGCCACATTTCAGATTAAGCAACGCCGAGGACGGCTTTATTTTCAAGAAGGGGAGGATGATGAGGACATGACTACCTTGGATATGACCAAAAATATTGCATATATGCATATTTGTCAGGTGATTTCTAGTGCAAACTATTCGATAATCTATTTATGTTATCCAGAACAAAAATACTTCACACGCTTTTGTGTTTTGTCTAATTGCAGGTGTATGGGACATTTGTACAATCCACATATGAAGATAAGGAAGAAAGAGATGTTTATTTGCTGTCCAAAAAGTTCTCTCACGTCACTTTTGGCCCAAGAGAAGATAGAGTCCAAGTCTCTCACGTTCTGGATTCAGATTCGGACTGCACAGACACACCTGACTCAAAACGCACACAAGTTTTTCATACGGACTCCGAATTGGGTGATTCTTTTTTTGTTGGAAACTAGATTTCGTGCACTTTCCAACCCAATTGGAATCACCTTCAAATTCGTCCGGAGCGTTGAGTTGTGGACGAAACAATCTGATGCTGCAGCAGAATCCGAGTCAAACTACAAGTCCAAAGGTGTTACATCACCTCCACTTGGGCCCATTGGTCTTGTACGACCTAGATTTAGTTTTAGGCTGCCTTGGGACGTCCTCCCACCTCCTTGGCCGCCACCCCTTGCTCCTATATAAGTAGATCCATCTAGTAGCTTTTCCTTGGGATTTGTTTAGTTAAAAGTTAGCCATTGCAACTTCGTGTACTTCGTTTGTGTCCAACGACCAGACCAAGACCGCTTACGGATCCCCACCTTTATCAATACTTCATATATACTCGCAATATTTAGATTGCTTTTATCATATTCTTGCTTGTTCTTCGATTGCTTGCAGGAATAGACCTTCGTGGTCAGGTTGATTGTGCTCCGGCGTGGTCAATAACCTCTCGGAGTTGGTTTAGCGATTGCTAAGGCGCAACATCGTGCATGTTTGTAGTCGGATCGTCAAAGTCGTCTCCACCAAATCGATAGTTATCATCTCATCGAAAGATCGGGACACCCGATGAGGACATGACTACCTTGGATATGACCAAAAATATTGCATATATGCATATTTGTCAGGTGATTTCTAGTGCAAACTATTCAATAATCTATTTATGTTATCCAGAACAAAAATACTTCACACACTTTTGTGTTTTGTCTAATTGCAGGTGTATGGGACATTTGTACAATCCACATATGAAGATAAGGAAGAAAGAGATGTTTATTTGCTGTCCAAAAAGTTCTCTCACGTCACTTTTGGCCCAAGAGAAGATAGAGTCCAAGTCTCTCACGTTCTGGATTCAGATTCGGACTGCACAGACACACCTGACTCAAAACGCACACAAGTTTTTCATACGGACTCCGAATTGGGTGATTCTTTTTTTGTTGGAAACTAGATTTCGTGCACTTTCCAACCCAATTGGAATCACCTTCAAATGCGTCCGGAGCGTTGAGTTGTGGACGAAACAATCTGATGCTGCAGCAGAATCCGAGTCAAACTACAAGTCCAAAGGTGTTACATCACCTCCACTTGGGCCCATTGGCCTTGTACGACCTAGATTTAGTTTTAGGCTGCCTTGGGACGTCCTCCCACCTCCTTGGCCGCCACCCCTTGCTCCTATATAAGTAGATCCATCTAGTAGCTTTTGCTGGGGATTTGTTTAGTTAAAAGTTAGCCATTGCAACTTCGTGTACTTCGTTTGTGTCCAACGACCAGACCAAGACCGCTTACGGATCCCCACCTTTATCAATACTTCATATATATTTGCAATATTCAGATTGCTTTTATCATATTCTTGCTCGTTCTTCGATTGCTTGCAGGAATAGACCTTCGTGGTCAGGTTGATCGTGCTCCGGCGTGGTCAATAACCTCAGGAGATTGGTTTAGCGATTGCTAAGGCGCAACGTCGTGCACGTTTGTAGTCGGATCATCAAAGTCGTCTCCACCAAATCGGTAGTATCATCTCATCGAAAGATCGGGACACCCCGCCTCTATCACAAAACACGTTGAGCAACTAAACGTTCATACCTGTCAGCGTCTTCAGGAGCCATGTATTGCGTCTCATGATCAGAATCATCTCCACCATGTTCTTCACGTGTAATAAGAGCCATTGTCTCCTCATCATAGTCGCTAGCGGACTCATATCCACCATCCGCGATAGCAATCATCACACGCGGAGATTTGCATTCCCTCGCATAATGACCTCCTCCCTTACAACGACGACAAATAATATCACTTGTGTGCCCAGTTGATGCCATGGAAGAAGAAGAACGCTGTGTAGGCCCCGCAGGTGCGCTCTTGGCAGATAATGGTGGTTCTTCCTGTTTTCTTGTATCACGGCTGTAGGAGGCACCTGATTGAGGTGCTGGTGCAGTTGAAGTAGAAGATGCACGCGGCGTCCATGAGGAAGGTCGGCCTGCAGAAAAGTTAGTTCGCACCAATGCTTGTCGATCCTGCACTTCACGTTCAGCTTTACAAGCAAGATGGAATAAACGAGTGATATTAGTATACTCCTTATAGTCTAGAATGGTCTGAATCTCTCTATTTAATCCACCCAGAAAACGTGCAAGCATAGCTTCATTCTCCTCAACAATACCACATCGAATCATGCCAGTTTGTAATTCCTGATAATATTCTTCTACAGAATTTTTTCCTTGTCTTCAACACTGCAATTTTTGAAGCAATTCACGTTGATAATATGGTGGAACCCAACGCATACGCATAGCAGTTTTCAAAGCAGCCCAAGTAGTTGGAATAGGATATAATCTACAATGTTCAGACCACCATACACATGCAAAACTAGTGAAAGCACAAACAGCAGCAGCAACTCGTCTCTCCTCAGGATATTGTAAACATGTAAATCGTTGTTCAGTTTCTAACTCCCAAGTAAGATATATATCAGGAACATATCTACTGTCAAATGGTGGAATATTCAATTTCAGTTTAGGAATATGGACATCATCTCGTACCTGAGGTGGTGGCAGGCCTACCATTACGAATATATACCTGAGGTCGACCTGCTGGTGGTGGTGCTGGTGGCTGCTCGTAGATCTGATTTTGATCAACCTCATCCTCATAATCGCCCGCATACTCATCATCCTCCTGGGTACCAGCAGGAGCAGTAGCAGGAGCCAAAGAAGCATCAACAGCAGTAACAGCGGCACCAGAATTTTGTCCTGGCTCAATAGGAACACGCTGTGCTCGTCCATACTGATTCTGAAGGGGGCGTAGTTGTTGTTGTTGCAGAGGTGCGACAGGTGCAGCCGGTGGTGGAAGACGCGCAAGCAGTTCATTAAATCTGTTATCGAGCTTTCTTTCGAACGTCTTCTCAAGGCCAGTGATCTTCTCCATGGCCTCTTCAAAATTGTTCAGCACATCTTGTACCTGTTCAGTCATCATTTGCTGAAACTTATCATGAAGCTCCTTGTTCGATAAGTTGTCCCAGTCAATCTCGTCGGCTTGTGATCCTGGCATGGTTAGCAGCAATAGAAACACACAAGAATATGATCCTACAGACTACTAAGAAGTGGTGGTGGTGTATCACAAATCCGTCAAGCAAATCTCAAATTCTTACCAGTTCTTACCCAGCAGCAGGCGGTGATCGGCAACCGTTGTAGTCAAAAACTCTCAAAGCTTGGATAGAGCGATTACCAGGGAGAGTCAAACACACGACGTAGATGTATGTGGAGCTGGGAAGGCTTATAGTATGGTAGCAAAAAGGGTCGGCAATAATCAATTCAGAGATGCAAAGTTGAATAAACGCTCAACGACGGTACTGTGCTGGTCCTAGGCTAGACTGTGCTAGAGACGCGAGCCTAGAACACCAACAAAATCACGGCGCGGCACGTAAACAAGGGAAAAGCACACTCTGAATTATTTTTTTTCGCTCTTTTTTTTGCGCTCTCTTTTTTTTTTGCGCTGCTTTTTTTTTGCGAAAAATCACTATAATGGCGAGTGTCTAAAAACTCTTCCTAGGTCAAACTGACAGGATGGTCACGAATTTTTTTTTTCGACCAATTTTTTTTTTCGACTGCCCGGACCCAAAAACTGGAAACGGGTCAAAAAAACTTCCTATAATGGCACCTGTCTCAAAACACTCAGAAACACCTAAAAATAGGATAGCCAGAAATTTTTTCGAAAAATGCGTTTTCGAAAAATTTTGGGCCTAAACGGAGCGTGGCTACCCGAAACCTACTCCGGCAAGGAAACACGAATCGGAAACTAGATGGATCTCGGAAACAAACCTAAGCAAGGAACTCGGATTTGTGGTAGATATATGGTGGTGGTATATGGCAGCGGTGGTGGTAGCGGTGGTAGTATATGGATATGGATCGGTGGTGGTATATGGACACGGATTGGTGGTGGTATATGGATACGGATTCGGAGCGGTGGTGGTAGATGGCAGGGGCGATGATGATGGTGCGGCGGCGGCGTGACAACTTATGACTAGAACTCGAAACTCTAAAAGACTAGACTCTAAGACCAGCAACTAGACCGACGATGCAACCGCAAATTCAACAAAGCAAAACCCTAAAAAGATTATGCAAAGGCTCAGATTGGTTCGGATATGATGAACTAACCCTAAATTTTTTTTGTGGCTTTTTCGTGCACTGTTGGTATGAAGAACAGACTCGATCTAAACTACGAAAAACTGTAAAATCTCACCGAGCAACCTGGAAATCTGATACCACTTGATAGAGGCAAAGGTGTCCCGTCTTTCGATGAGATGATGGATATCGCTTTGGTGGAAGTCGACTTTGACGATCCGACTACGAACGTGCGAGGACGTCGCGCCTTAGCAATCGCTAAACCAACTCCGAGAGGTTATTGACCATGCCGGAGCACGATCAACCTGACCACGAGGGTCTGTTTCCTGCGAGCAAACGAAGAACAAGCAAGAAACTAAGATTGCAATCTGGATATTGCGAATTTAAGATGAAAGCTTTATTGATCAAGGTGGGGTTCTGTGACGCCTTTGTCTGGTCGTTGAACACAAACGAAGTACGCGAAGTTGCAGCTATGGCGAACTTTTAATCTAAACAAAACCCAAAGTCTAAACGATGCCCTAAGGGCTGTATATATGGAGGAAGAGGGGGGAATTTCGTGGCCCTTGGTGGAGGGGTCCGAAATCAACCCTATCTCTTGTTTCCACACACATACGGACTCTAAAAATAGCCTATACTTATGTATTTCGAAATTACATGGGCCTGGCCCAATAATAAGGTGACGCAGCACCTAAAATAGCCTTGGGACGAAATTTATGAAGTGGCATCTTGTATATTTCGTCCAAGGCTTCATGCACCCATTATGGTGGCTTCAAAGTCCTGAAATCATCACTTGTAACTCCGTTCTTGTTCCCCTTGCGCATGCCATCATCTCCATACTTGTTCTTGCTCCAATGTTCATCCTTCTCCAAGCTAGGCCCTTCATTTGTAAGCAAAACAAATGTATCCAATTTAGGCAGCATCATATTCTCATGAACATTAGAATCATTACCAAGAAACGAAAGTACCTGGTAATTTAGTTGGCGTGCACGAGCTCTAGTAATTGGTCCAGTATGTATAGCAGCAGGGGCTGTGGGTGTAACAATTGTATTGATGTCCTCATCATGAAGCATGAGACGTCGCGGAACATCTTGGGCCAAAAGTAGTTCTTGGAGAGCGTGGCGAAAGTCTTATCGCGTCCAAAGTGTCCCATGAGTCCGCCTCCATGAGCCTCTTGCAAAAGGAGCAAACGAAGAGAAGACTCGGGAATGCATAGTTTGTTAGCTCTCATAAGATAACCATCCTTGATGTAATATTGTTCCCAAGATGTATGCATCAAACATTTGGCATAATGAGGTGCAAAAGATGGATCATTAGCACACAAGTCTTTTATGTGCTCAAAGCCAATAACATTCCACTCAAGTTTAGTGACAAGCGTGCATATGCGTGAAAGTGCATCCGCAACTACATTTTCCTTACCCTTAATGTACTTGATCACATATGGGAAAGATTCAATAAATTCACTCCATTTAGCATGACGCTTGTTCAACTTAGTTTGTCCTTTTAGGTATTTAAGTGTTTCATGATCGCTGTGTATGACAAACTCATGAGGTCTAAGATAATGTTCCCAAACATGTAGGACACGCACTAAAGCATACAATTCTTAGTCATAAATGGGATAGTTAAGTTGAGCACCGGAGAGTTTTTCACTAAAGTATGCAATTGCTCGTTTTTCTTGCATTAAAACTCCCCAATTCCGGTACCACTTGCATCACAATGAACCTCAAAAGTTTTGTCAAAGTTGGGCAAAGCAAGAATCGGAGCATGAGTAAGCAAAGATTTGAGCTCATCAAAAGCGGTTGATTGCAAAGATCCCCAAACAAAAGGAGTATTCTTCTTACTCAAAGCATGCAAAGGAGCGGCGATTGTGCTAAAAAATTTCACAAAGCGGCGATAAAATCCTGCAAGACCAAGAAAACTTCTCACTTGTTGCAAATTGGTGGGTTGGGGCCAAGTTTTAATTGCTTCAATTTTAGTTTCATCAACATGGACACCCTTGGAAGAGACAATGAAACCCAAGAAAACCACTTTGTCAACGCCAAAAGTGCATTTTTTCAAGTTTGCATAAAGGCTTTCCTTGCGAAGAGTTTGCAACACAGATTTAACATGAATATGCTCTTTCATGGTTTTGCTAAACACAAGGATATCATCAAAGTAAACCAAAACGAAGACTCCAATGTAAGGTCTAAGCACATGATGCATAAGATGCACGAAAGTTCCGGGTGCTTCCGACAAACCCATAGGCATCACGAACCACTCATATAAGCCAAATTTTGTTTTGAAAGCAGTTTTCCATTCATCGCCTTCTTGAATGCGAATTTGATAATAGCCACTTTTAAGATCAATTTTTGAGAAAAAGTTGGCTCCACTAAGTTCATCAAGCATATCATCTAAGCGAGGAATGGGATGCCTATATCGAACGGTAATAGCATTTATAGGTCTACAATGGGAACACAAGCGGAAACTTCCATCGGTTTTAGGCACAAGTATAAAGGGAACGGCACAAGGGCTTAAGCTTTCACGTACATGACCATTGTCGATTAGTTGTTGTACTTGCCGTTGAATCTCCTTGGTTTCTTCGGGGTTGACACGGTATGGAGCTTTGTTTGGAAGTGGCGCTCCGGGGATGAGGTCGATTCGATGCTCAATGCTTCGTAGAGGGGGTAGACCCGGAGGTAGCTCATCGGGGAAAACGTCTTGGAATTCCTGCAAAAGAGATTGAAACACCAAAGGTAGCTCGTGAATGGTGTTAGTTTTTGGTTCTCCATCCTTGCACACAAGGACAAAGTGCATCACACTTGATGGGTTCTCACACACTTCTCTCATCTCACTTTTGGTGGAAAATAGGATGAGGTTTTTCTCTCTAGGCGAAGAGGCACTCAAGTTTGGCTTGTGGCTCTCACTCATGTTTTGTTGGATCACTTTCTCACTCTTCTCTCTATGGTGGGTGGCTTGCTTGTCGGCTATCACTTGACTAGGAGACATAGGTCGTAGCACATACTCCTTCCCTTTCATCTTGAAGCTATAGTGATTGGTTCGCCCATTGTGGATGACACCACGGTCGAATTGCCATGGTCGACCAAGAAGGAGGTGGCAAACGGTCATTGGGACCACATCACACTCCAAAGTGTCCTCATATGCACCAATTTTGAAGGAGACTTGGACCGTATGCTCAACTCGTATAGTGCCGGAGTCACTTAGCCATTGAACCTTGTAGGGGTGCGGGTGCTTCTTCTTGACCAATTGAAGCTTTGAACATAGTTCTTCACTTGCCAAGTTGTGGCAACTACCTCCATCGATGATGACCTTGACTGACCTTCCATTGATGCCGGCTTTCGTGTGGAAGATGTGGCATCGTTGGTCTTCTTCTTGTTGATGTTGAAGTGTCAAGACTTTGGAGACAATGAGAGCGGGGCTCGAATCCTCATCACAAAAGACTTGATCATCTTCATCCTCATTCACGCTCCGGTGCAAGGCCACTTCCTCAATAGCTTCCATTTCATCTTCACTCATTGAGTCGTAGGTGCCATCGTCGTTGAGGATCATGGTGCGCTTGTTGGTGCATTGGAAGGCTTTGTGGCCTCGGCCGCCACAAGTGAAACACTTGAAGGAGCTTGTCTTGACGGTCTCATCAGTCGGAGTAGAGGAAGAAGCACGCGGCTTGTAGTTGCTTGTAGTAGGAGGAAGGCGACTTGAACTTGACGAAGGATTCTTGTATGATGTCTTGTCGTTGTTGCTTGGAGAAGGCTTGGTTGACGTAGATGTTAGAGGAGTTGTTGAAGCTTGATTGTTGGAGAAGCCGTATGTCTTGGAGGAGTACTTGGCATACTTGAAATCATCTTGTACTTGACGTTCCGCCTTGGTCGCTTGATGTACTAGCTCGATGAGGTTGGAGTAGGGTTGGTGATGAGGACATCAATACAATTGTTACACCCACAGCCCATGCTGCTATACATACTGGACCAATTACTAGAGCTCGTGCACGCCAACTAAATTACCAGGTACTTTCGTGATGAGGACATCAATACAATTGTTACACCCACAGCCCCTGCTGCTATACATACTGGACCAATTACTAGAGCTCGTGCACGCCAACTAAATTACCAGGTACTTTCGTTTCTTGGTAATGATTCTAATATTCATGAGAATATGATGCTGCCTAAATTGGATACATTTGTTTTGCTTACAAATGAAGGGCCTAGCTTGGAGAAGGATGAACATTGGAGCAAGAACAAGCATGGAGATGATGGCATGCGCAAGGGGAACAAGAACGGAGTTACAAGTGATGATTTCAGGACTTTGAAGCCACCATAATGGGTGCATGAAGCCTTGGACGAAATATACAAGATGCCACTTCATAAATTTCGTCCCGAGGCTATTTTAGGTGCTGCGTCACCTTATTATTGGGCCAGGCCCATGTAATTTCGAAATACATAAGTATAGGCTATTTTTAGAGTCCGTATGTGTGGGGAAACAAGAGATAGGGTTGATTTCGGATCCCTCCACCAAGGGCCACGAAATTCCCCCCCTCTTCCTCCATATATACAGCCCTTAGGGCATCGTTTAGACTTTGGGGTTTTGTTTAGATTAAAAGTTCGCCATAGCTGCAACTTCGCGTACTTCGTTTGTGTTCAACGACCAGACAAAGGCGTCACAGAACCCCACCTTGATCAATAAAGCTTTCATCTTATATTCGCAATATCCAGATTGCAATCTTAGTTTCTTGCTTGTTCTTCGTTTGCTCGCAGGAAACAGACCCTCGTGGTCAGGTTGATCGTGCTCCGGCGTGGTCAATAACCTCTCGGAGTTGGTTTAGCGATTGCTAAGGCGCGACGTCCTCGCACGTTCGTAGTCGGATCGTCAAAGTCGACTTCCACCAAAGCGAAATCCACCATCTCATCGAAAGACGGGACACCTCCGCCTCTATCAAGTGGTACCAGATTTCCAGGTTGCTCGGTGAGATTTTACAGTTTTTCGTAGTTTAGATCGAGTCTGTTCTTCATACCTATAGTCCACGAAAAAGCCAAAAAAAAATTAGGGTTAGTTCATCCCATCCGAACCAATCTGAGCCTTGCATAATCTTTTCTGTATTTGCTTTGTTGAATTTGCGGTTGCATCGTCGTGTTCAGTTGCTGGTCTTAGCGTCTAGTCTTTTAGAGTTTCGAGTTCTGTTCACAAGTTGTCACGCCGTCGCCGCACCATCATCATCGCCCCTGCCATCTACCACCACCGCTCCGAATCCGTATCCATATACCACCACCAATCCGTGTCCATATACCACCACCGATCCATATCCAAATACTACCACCGCTGCCATATACCACCACCATATATCCACCACCAATCCGAGTTCCTTGCTTATTAGGTTTGTTTTCGGGATCAATCTAGATTCCGATTCGTGTTTCCTTGCCGGAGTAGGAGTCGGGTAGCCACGCTCCGTTTAGGCCCAAAATTTTTCGAAAACGCATTTTTCGAAAAAAATTCTGGCTATCCTATTTTTAGGTGTTTCTGAGTGTTTTGAGACAGGTGCCATTATAGGAAGTTTTTTTTGACCCGTTTCCAGTTTTTGGGTCCGGGCAGTCAAAAAAAAATTGGTCAAAAAAATTTCGTGCCCATCCTGTCAGTTTGAGCTAAGAAGAGTTTTGAGACACTCGCCATTATAGTGATTTTTCGCAAAAAAAAAAGCAGCGCAAAAAAAAAGAGCGCAAAAAAAAAAATTCCAGAGTGTGCTTTGCCCTTGTTTACGTGCCGCGCCGTGATTTTGTTAGTGTTCTAGGCTCGCGTCTCTAGCACAGTCTAGCCTAGGACCAGCACAGTACCGTCGTTGAGCGTTTATTCAACTTTGCATCTCTGAATTGATTATTGCTGACCCTTTTTGCTACCATATTATAAGCCTTCCCAGCTCCACATACATCTACGTCGTGTGTTTGACTCTCCCTGGTAATCGCTCTATCCAAGCTTTGAGAGTTTTTGACTACAACGGTTGCCGATCACCGCCTGCTGCTGGGTAAGAACTGGTAAAAATTTGAGATTTGCTTGACGGATTTGTGACACCCACCACCACCACTTGTTCGTAGTCTGTAGGATCATATTCTTGTGTGTTTCTATTGCTGTTAACCATGCCAGGATCACAAGCCGACGAGATTGACTGGGAGAATTTATCGAACAAGGAGCTTCATGATAAGTTTCAGCAAATGATGACTGAACAGGTGCAAGATGTGCTGAACAATTTTGAAGAAGCCATGGAGAAGATCACTGGCTTTGAGAAGACGTTCGAAACAAAGCTCGATAACAAGTTTAATGAATTGCTCGCGCGTCTTCCACCACCACCACCCGCTGCAGCTAACGCACCTCTCCAACAACAACAACAACAACGACTACCTCCACGTCGCGAAGCAGACCTCCGCCGAGCAAGCCGTGTTCCTCTTGCGTTTGGCCAAACTGTTGGTGCTGCTGTTGATACTTCTGTGGCTCCTGCTGCTGATGCGGAGGAGGATGATTATGTGGGAGACTATGAGGATGAGGTTGATCAAAATCAACACTACGTGCAGCCACCTGTACCACCACCAGCAGGTCGACCTCAGGTATATCTTCGTAATGGTAGGCCTACACCACCACCTCAGGTACGAGATGATGTCCATATTCCTAAACTGAAATTGAATATTCCACCATTTGAGGGTAGATATGTTCCTGATATATATCTTACTTGGGAGTTAGAAACTGAACAATGATTTACATGTTTACAATATCCTGAGGAGAGACGAGTTGCTGCTGCCGTTTGTGCTTTCACTAGTTTTGCATGTGTATGGTGGTCTGAACATTGTAGATTATATCCTATTCCAACTACTTGGGCTGCTTTGAAAACTGCTATGCGTACGCGTTGGGTTCCACCATATTATCAACGTGAATTGCTTCAAAAATTGCAGCGTTTAAGACAAGGGAAAAATTCTGTAGAAGAATATTATCAGGAATTACAAACTGGCATGATTAGATGTGGTATTGTTGAGGAGAATGAAGCTATGCTTGCACGTTTTCTAGGTGGATTAAATAGAGAGATTCAGACCATTCTAGACTATAAGGAGTATACTAATATCACTCGTTTATTCCATCTTGCTTGTAAAGCTGAACGTGAAGTGCAGGATCGACAAGCATTGGGGCGAACTAACTTTTCTGCAGGCCGACCTTCATCATGGACACCACGTGCATCTTCTACTTCAACTGCACCAGCACCTCCATCCGGTGCCACCTCCAACCGTGATACAAGAAAACAGGCACAACCACCATTATCTGCCAAGAGCGCACCTGCGGGGCCTGCACAGCGTTCTCCTTCTTCCATGGCATCAACAGGGCACACAAGTGATATTATTTGTCGTCGTTGTAAGGGAGGAGGTCATTATGCGAGAGAATGCAAATCTCCGCGTGTGATGATTGCTACCGCGGATGGTGGATATGAGTCCGCTAGTGACTATGATGAGGAGACTTTGGCTCTTATTACACGTGAAGAACATGGTGGAGATGATTCTGATCATGAGACGCAATACATGGCTCCTGAAGACGCTGACAGGTTTGAATGTTTAGTTGCTCAACGTGTTTTGAGTGTGCAGGTCACACAAGCTGAGCAAAATCAGAGGCACAATTTGTTCCATACCAAGGGAGTTGTGAAGGAACGTTCTGTGCGCGTCATCATAGACGGAGGGAGCTGCAACAACTTGGCTAGCATGGAGATGGTGGAGAAGCTTTCTCTCACCACAAGACCACATCCACATCCTTACTACATCCAATGGTTCAACAACAGCGGCAAGGTTAAGGTAACACGTACTGTTCGTGTGCATTTTAGTATCTCTACATATGCTGATTATGTTGATTGTGATGTGGTACCTATGCAAGCATGTTCCTTATTACTTGGTAGACCATGGCAATTTGATAAAAATTCTGTACACCATGGTAGAAACAATCACTATACTCTTGTTCATAAGGATAAAAATATTACTTTGCTTGATAGAGGCGAGGGTCCCGATCTTTCGATGAGATGATGGATATCGCTTTGGTGGAAGTCGACTTTGACGATCCGACTACGAACGTGCGAGGACGTCGCGCCTTAGCAATCGCTAAACCAACTCCGAGAGGTTATTGACCACGCCGGAGCACGATCAACCTGACCACGAGGGTCTGTTTCCTGCGAGCAAACGAAGAACAAGCAAGAAACTAAGATTGCAATCTGGATATTGCGAATATAAGATGAAAGCTTGATTGATCAAGGTGGGGTTCTGTGACGCCTTTGTCTGGTCGTTGAACACAAACGAAGTACGCGAAGTTGCAGCTATGGCGAACTTTTAATCTAAACAAAACCCAAAGTCTAAACGATGCCCTAAGGGCTGTATATATGGAGGAAGAGGGGGGGAATTTCGTGGCCCTTGGTGGAGGGATCCGAAATCAACCCTATCTCTTGTTTCCCCACACATACGGACTCTAAAAATAGCCTATACTTATGTATTTCGAAATTACATGGGCCTGGCCCAATAATAAGGTGACGCAGCACCTAAAATAGCCTCGGGACGAAATTTATGAAGTGGCATCTTGTATATTTCGTCCAAGGCTTCATGCACCCATTATGGTGGCTTCAAAGTCCTGAAATCGTCACTTGTAACTCCGTTCTTGTTCCCCTTGCGCATGCCATCATCTCCATGCTTGTTCTTGCTCCAATGTTCATCCTTCTCCAAGCTAGGCCCTTCATTTGTAAGCAAAACAAATGTATCCAATTTAGGCAGCATCATATTCTCATGAACATTAGAATCATTACCAAGAAACGAAAGTACCTGGTAATTTAGTTGGCGTGCACGAGCTCTAGTAATTGGTCCAGTATGTATAGCAGCAGGGGCTGTGGGTGTAACAATTGTATTGATGTCCTCATCAAAAGGAGCATGTGTCAACTTATCTTTCAATACCGTGAAGGCTTCTTCCTGTGCGGTACCCCAAAGAAAAGGCACATCTTTCTTTGTAAGCTCATTGAGAGGTGCAGCAATGGTGCTGAAATCTCTCACAAAACGCCTATAGAATCCAGCGAGGCCAAGAAAACTCCTCACTTGTGTGACCGTTTTGGGCTGCGGCCAACTCTCAATAGCTTCAATCTTGGCTTTATCAACTTCAATTCCCTGTGGAGTAACAACATAGCCAAGAAAAGATACTCGGTCGGTGCAAAAGGTGCACTTCCCAAGGTTACCAAACAAACGTGCATCACGTAGAGCAATAAAAACAGCACGTAAATGTTCCAAATGTTCTTCCAAAGATCTGCTATAAATCAATATGTCATCAAATTAAACTACCACAAATCGTCCAATGAAAGCACGTAAAACTTCGTTCATTAATCTCATGAAAGTACTAGGTGCATTAGTTAACCCAAAAGGCATGACTAACCACTCATATAATCCAAACTTAGTTTTAAATGCTGTTTTCCATTCATCTCCCAATTTCATACGAATTTGATGGTAGCCACTACGCAAATCAACTTTGGAGAATATTGTAGAGCCACTCAATTCATCAAGCATATCATCTAGCCTAGGAATAGGATGACGATAACGAATAGTAATATTATTAATGCCTCTACAATCAACACACATACGTGATGTACCATCCTTTTTCGGCACTAGAATAATAGGAACAGCACAAGGACTAAGGGATTCGCGTATATAACCTTTGTCGAGAAGCTCTTGTACTTGACGGATAATCTCCTTCGTCTCCTCTGGATTGGTACGGTATGGTGCACGGTTTGGCAGTGAAGCACCGGGAATTAAGTCGATCTGATGCTCAATCCCTCGAATAGGCGGTAATCCCGGTGGCACGTCTTGTGGAAAAACGTCAGCGAACTCCTGCAAAATGTTAGTGACAGCAGGAGGCAAAGAGGAAGGCACGTCCTCGAATGAAAATAATGCCTCTTTGCACACAAAAGCATAGCAAACAGATTTGCTGAAATCTAGCTCATCAATATCAGATTTGGTGGCAAATAAACATGCACTTTTCAATTTAATTTCAGAAGCAACACTAGATGGTTTATTATTAGGCTTCATTTGTTGCTCAAATTCTTTTGCCACAATCTGATTTTCACTCTTATTCTTCTCCTGTTGTGCTTTATTAGCTCTATTAATATCATCTTTCAAAATGGAATCAGGGGTCATAGGAAGCAAAGTAATATTTTTATCCTTATGAACAAGAGTATAGTGATTGTTTCTACCATGGTGTACAGAATTTTTATCAAATTGCCATGGACTACCAAGTAATAAGGAACATGCTTGCATAGGTACCACATCACAATCAACATAATCAGCATATGTAGAGATACTAAAATGCACACGAACAGTACGTGTTACCTTAACCTTGCCGCTGTTGTTGAACCATTGGATGTAGTAAGGATGTGGATGTGGTCTTGTGGTGAGAGAAAGCTTCTCCACCATCTCCATGCTAGCCAAGTTGTTGCAGCTCCCTCCGTCTATGATGACGCGCACAGAACGTTCCTTCACAACTCCCTTGGTATGGAACAAATTGTGCCTCTGATTTTGCTCAGCTTGTGTGATCTGCACACTCAAAACACGTTGAGCAACTAAACATTCATACCTGTCAGCGTCTTCAGGAGCCATGTATTGCGTCTCATGATCAGAATCATCTCCACCATGTTCTTCACGTGTAATAAGAGCCAAAGTCTCCTCATCATAGTCACTAGCAGACTCATATCCACCATCCGTGGTAGCAATCATCACACGCGGAGATTTGCATTCCCTCGCATAATGACCTCCTCCCTTACAACGACGACAAATAATATCACTTGTGTGCCCTGTTGATGCCATGGAAGAAGAAGAACGCTGTGCAGGCCCCGCAGGTGCGCTCTTGGCAGATAATGGTGGTTGTGCCTGTTTTCTTGTATCACGGCTGGAGGTGGCACCGGATGGAGGTGCTGGTGCAGTTGAAGTAGAAGATGCACGTGGTGTCCATGATGAAGGTCGGCCTGCAGAAAAGTTAGTTCGCCCCAATGCTTGTCGATCCTGCACTTCACGTTCAGCTTTACAAGCAAGATGGAATAAACGAGTGATATTAGTATACTCCTTATAGTCTAGAATGGTCTGAATCTCTCTATTTAATCCACCCAGAAAACGTGCAAGCATAACTTCATTCTCCTCAACAATACCACATCTAATCATGCCAGTTTGTAATTCCTGATAATATTCTTCTACAGAATTTTTCCCGAACGGAGCGTGGCTACCCGACTCTTTTTCCGAAACCTACTCCGGCAAGGAAACACGAATCGGAATCTAGATTGATCCCGAAAACAAACCTAATAAGCAAGGAACTCGGATTGGTGGTGGATATATGGTGGTGGTATATGGCAGCGGTGGTAGTATTTGGATATGGATCGGTGGTGGTATATGGACACGGATTGGTGGTGGTATATGGATACGGATTCGGAGCGGTGGTGGTAGATGGCAGGGGCAATGATGATGGTGCGGCGACGGCGTGACAACTTGTGAACAGAACTCGAAACTCTAAAAGACTAGACGCTAAGACCAGCAACTGAACACGACGATGCAACCGCAAATTCAACAAAGCAAATACAGAAAAGATTATGCAAGGCTCAGATTGGTTCGGATGGGATGAACTAACCCTAATTTTTTTTTTGGCTTTTTCGTGGACTATAGGTATGAAGAACAGACTCGATCTAAACTACGAAAAACTGTAAAATCTCACCGAGCAACCTGGAAATCTGATACCACTTGATAGAGGCGAGGGTCCCGATCTTTCGATGAGATGATGGATATCGCTTTGGTGGAAGTCGACTTTGACGATCCGACTACGAACGTGCGAGGACGTCGCGCCTTAGCAATCGCTAAACCAACTCCGAGAGGTTATTGACCACGCCGGAGCACGATCAACCTGACCACGAGGGTCTGTTTCCTGCGAGCAAACGAAGAACAAGCAAGAAACTAAGATTGCAATCTGGATATTGCGAATATAAGATGATAGCTTTATTGATCAAGGTGGGGTTCTGTGACGCCTTTGTCTGGTCGTTGAACACAAACGAAGTACGCGAAGTTGCAGCTATGGCGAACTTTTAATCTAAACAAAACCCAAAGTCTAAACGATGCCCTAAGGGCTGTATATATGGAGGAAGAGGGGGGGAATTTCGTGGCCCTTGGTGGAGGGATCCGAAATCAACCCTATCTCTTGTTTCCCCACACATACGGACTCTAAAAATAGCCTATACTTATGTATTTCGAAATTACATGGGCCTGGCCCAATAATAAGGTGACGCAGCACCTAAAATAGCCTCGGGACGAAATTTATGAAGTGGCATCTTGTATATTTCGTCCAAGGCTTCATGCACCCATTATGGTGGCTTCAAAGTCCTGAAATCATCACTTGTAACTCCGTTCTTGTTCCCCTTGCGCATGCCATCATCTCCATGCTTGTTCTTGCTCCAATGTTCATCCTTCTCCAAGCTAGGCCCTTCATTTGTAAGCAAAACAAATGTATCCAATTTAGGCAGCATCATATTCTCATGAACATTAGAATCATTACCAAGAAACGAAAGTACCTGGTAATTTAGTTGGCGTGCACGAGCTCTAGTAATTGGTCCAGTATGTATAGCAGCAGGGGCTGTGGGTGTAACAATTGTATTGATGTCCTCATCATTAGTCCTTGTGCTGTTCCTATTATTCTAGTGCCGAAAAAGGATGGTACATCACGTATGTGTGTTGATTGTAGAGGCATTAATAATATTACTATTCGTTATCGTCATCCTATTCCTAGGCTAGATGATATGCTTGATGAATTGAGTGGCTCTACAATATTCTCCAAAGTTGATTTGCGTAGTGGCTACCATCAAATTCGTATGAAATTGGGAGATGAATGGAAAACAACATTTAAAACTAAGTTTGGATTATATGAGTGGTTAGTCATGCCTTTTGGATTAACTAATGCACCTAGTACTTTCATGAGATTAATGAACGAAGTTTTACGTGCTTTCATTGGACGATTTGTGGTAGTTTACTTTGATGACATATTGATTTATAGCAGATCTTTGGAGGAACATTTGGAACATTTACGTGCTGTTTTTATTGCTCTACGTGATGCACGTTTGTTTGGTAACCTTGGGAAGTGCACCTTTTGCACCGACCGAGTATCTTTTCTTGGCTATGTTGTTACTCCACAGGGAATTGAAGTTGATAAAGCCAAGATTGAAGCTATTGAGAGTTGGCCGCAGCCCAAAACGGTCACACAAGTGAGGAGTTTTCTTGGCCTCGCTGGATTCTATAGGCGTTTTGTGAGAGATTTCAGCACCATTGCTGCACCTCTCAACGAGCTTACAAAGAAGGATGTGCATTTTGTTTGGGGTACCGCACAGGAAGAAGCCTTCACGGTATTGAAAGATAAGTTGACACATGCTCCTTTACTCCAACTTCCTGATTTTAATAAGACTTTTGAGCTTGAATGTGATGCTAGTGGAATTGGATTAGGAGGTGTGTTATTACAAGATGGCAAACCTGTTGCATACTTTTCTGAAAAATTGAGTGGGCCTAGTCTGAATTATTCTACTTATGATAAAGAATTATATGCTCTTGTTCGGACTTTAGAAACATGGCAACATTATTTATGGCCCAAAGAATTTGTTATACATTCTGATCATGAATCTTTGAAACATATTAAAAATCAAGCTAAACTGAATCGTAGACATGCTAAATGGGTTGAATTCATTGAGACTTTCCCTTATGTCATTAAACACAAGAAGGGAAAAGAAAATGTTATTGCTGATGCATTGTCTCGCCGCTATACTATGCTTTCACAACTTGACTTCAAAATATTTGGTTTGGAGACCATCAAAGATCAATATGTGCATGATGCTGATTTTAAAGATGTAATGCAGAATTGTAAAGAAGGAAGAATGTGGAACAAGTTTCTCGTTAATGATGGATTTGTGTTTCGTGCTAACAAGCTATGCATTCCAGCTAGCTCCGTTCGTCTTTTGTTGTTGCAGGAGGCGCATGGAGGAGGATTAATGGGACACTTTGGCGTGAAGAAGACGGAGGACGTACTTGCTACACATTTCTTTTGGCCAAAGATGAGACGGGATGTTGAGCGTTTTATTGCTCGCTGCACTACATGTCAAAAAGCTAAGTCACGACTCAATCCTCATGGTTTATATATGCCTTTGCCTGTACCTAGTGTTCCTTGGGAGGATATATCTATGGACTTTGTTTTAGGTTTACCTCGAACAAAGAAGGGGAGGGATAGCATATTTGTTGTCGTGGATAGATTCTCGAAAATGGCACACTTTATACCATGTCATAAAAGCGATGATGCTGTTAATGTTGCTGATTTGTTCTTTCGTGAAATTATTCGCTTGCATGGTGTGCCAAATACTTGATCGAGGCGGGGTGTCCCGATCTTTCGATGAGATGATAACTATCGATTTGGTGGAGACGACTTTGATGATCCGACTACAAACGTGCACGACGTTGCGCCGTAGCAACCGCTAAACCAATCTCCTGAGGTTACTGAAGATGCTGGAAGCACGGTCAGCCTGACCACGAAGGTCTATTCCTGCAAGCAATCGAAGAACGAGCAAGAATATGATAAAGCAATCTGAATATCGCAAATATATATGAAGTATTGATAAGGGTGGGGATCCGGAAGCGGTCTTAGTCTGGTCGTTGGACACAAACGAAGTACACGAAGTTGCAATGGCTAACTTTTAACTAAACAAATCCCCAAGGAAAAGCTACTAGATGGATCTACTTATATAGGAGCAAGGGGTGGCGGCCAAGGAGGTGGGAGGACGTCCCAAGGCAGGCTGATAGAGGCAAAGGTGTCCCGTCTTTCGATGAGATGATGGATATCGCTTTGGTGGAAGTCGACTTTGACGATCCGACTACGAACGTGCAAGGACGTCGCGCCTTAGCAATCGCTAAACCAACTCCGAGAGGTTATTGACCACGCCGGAGCACGATCAACCTGACCACGAGGGTCTGTTTCCTGCGAGCAAACGAAGAACAAGCAAGAAACTAAGATTGCAATCTGGATATTGCGAATATAAGATGAAAACTTTATTGATCAAGGTGGGGTTCTGTGACGCCTTTGTCTGGTCGTTGAACACAAACGAAGTACGCGAAGTTGCAGCTATGGCGAACTTTTAATCTAAACAAAACCCAAAGTCTAAACGATGCCCTAAGGGCTGTATATATGGAGGAAGAGGGGGGAATTTCGTGGCCCTTGGTGAAGGGGTCCGAAATCAACCCTATCTCTTGTTTCCCCACACATACGGACTCTAAAAATAGCCTATACTTATGTATTTCGAAATTACATGGGCCTGGCCCAATAATAAGGTGACGCAGCACCTAAAATAGCCTCGGGACGAAATTTATGAAGTGGCATCTTGTATATTTCGTCCAAGGCTTCATGCACCCATTATGGTGGCTTCAAAGTCCTGAAATCATCACTTGTAACTCCGTTCTTGTTCCCCTTGCGCGTGCCATCATCTCCATGCTTGTTCTTGCTCCAATGTTCATCCTTCTCCAAGCTAGGCCCTTCATTTGTAAGCAAAACAAATGTATCCAATTTAGGCAGCATCATATTCTCATGAACATTAGAATCATTACCAAGATACGAAAGTACCTGGTAATTTAGTTGGCGTGCACGAGCTCTAGTAATTGGTCCAGTATGTATAGCCGCAGGGGCTGTGGGTGTAACAATTGTATTGATGTCCTCATCACAGCCTAAAACTAAATCTAGGTCGTACAAGGCCAATGGGCCCAAGTGGAGGTGATGTAACACCTTTGGACTTGTAGTTTGACTCGGATTCTGCTGCAGCATCAGATTGTTTCGTTCACAACTCAACGCTCCGGATGAATTTGAAGGTGATTCCAATTGGGTTGGAAAGTGCACGAAATCTAGTTTCCAACAAAAAAAGAATCACCCAATTCGGAGTCCGTATGAAAAACTTGTGTGCGTTTTGAGTCAGGTGTGTCTGTGCAGTCCGAATCTGAATCCAGAACGTGAGAGACTTGGACTCTATCTTCTCTTGGGCCAAAAGTGACGTGAGAGAACTTTTTGGACAGCAAATAAACATCTCTTTCTTCCTTATCTTCATATGTGGATTGTACAAATGTCTCATACACCTGCAATTAGACAAAACACAAAAGTGTGTGAAGTATTTTTGTTCTGGATAACATAAATAGATTATTGAATAGTTTGCACTAGAAATTACCTGACAAATATGCATATATGCAATATTTTTGGTCATATCCAAGGTAGTCATGTCCTCATCAACCTCCCCTTCTTGAAAATAAAGCCGTCCTCGGCGTTGCTTAATCTGAAATGTGGCTAACAAAAGAGACAAGGTGTACATGTTGTATATGTATATGTCATCCATTTTTACTTCCCTTGATTTTTGCATATATGACACATGAATAGATGAGTAACTTGCATAGTTCATAAAATCTAAAGCCAAAAAATTAGCACAAGAAGTAGAAGGCATGAAAATATTGCAACTCAGTTTGCACATATAAGTGAAGCTCTTATTCATTTCAAAAGATTGACAATGTTCATCATTAAACCATCCCAACATTGGTGAATAAACCTTACTTGCATCAAATTTACATGCTACAACATGCTTAAATAAGCAAACATGCAATAAGTCATTCAACACAGAATCATCACCAAGATTAGAGGTCATATCAAAATGATTAAAAATTGGTTCTTTTGCATCAATAGTTAATTCAATGGGTGCACTCAAAATTGTTGGTATTTCAGTTGTTTGATCACATGGCAAAGTCAAATTATCAACGTAGTCCTCTAAAATAGGTGGTGTGATCAAAGTAGTGGGTAGCTCATCAGATGGTGCATTCAAATTGACAAGGCATTCATCATTCTCATGTAGAGATGGAAGATCAGTACCTTTGTCATTACCTCTTATGATCAACTCAGATGATGTAGCCACTCTCGGGGGCGATGTGTCACATGGTGGAGGTGATGTAGTCCTGACAACAACGGATGTGGTTGTCATAGTATGCCTAGTAGTTGAAGGAACAATCATATCAACTCTTGGAATGTGCACCGTGCGCTTGTTCTCCTCGTGGCCAACACGTCGTTTTATTTCCTGTTCAGCTTTGCAAGCAAGATGAAACAAATGGTCCATAGGATAACACTCTTCATGAATTAGTATCTCTTGAATATCACGGTTTAATCCTCCCCAAAATTGATCCATAAAATCATCTTCACTTTCTTCTAAAGAGGAATGCAACAAGGTAGTTTGTAAATCATCATAATATTTTGTTACAGTTTCACTACCTTGTTTTAAGTGTTGCAACTTCTTAATCATGTCACGAGTATAATAAGCAGGGACGAAAGTATGTCGCATGGCAAGTTTCAAATCATCCCAAGTAGTAGGTATATAATCAGGGTGTAACCGACAATATTCACTCCACCAAACCAAAGCATAACCAGTGAAAGAACCAACCGCAACCTTAACCTTTTTATGTTCATCGAAATTATGGGAAGCAAATATATTTTTTATGTCGAACTCCCATTCAATATATAAAGCAGGTTTAAAACGGCCATTAAATGGTGGTATAGATACATTAACCTGATCATGTGCATTTGGATGTTTGTGCACCTCTCGTGACGGTTGTGGTATTTGCAAAGGTGGTGGCACGTCTCCCGCGATCGACAAAGCCCATGAATTGACTCTGGATCCTGTCATGATTAGTAGAACAAGAAACAAAACCCAAAAATAATGTTCCTATAACTACTAGGATGTGGTGGTAAAACGCTCACAGTAAAGCAAATATCAATGTCTTACAAGTTCTTACCATGCAGCAGGCGGTGACCGGCAACCAGCGGTTTCAAGTAACTCCGAATATTGAGTAAAGCGATTGCCAGGGGAGCGTACGTATACACGGTGTAGAAATATGTGGAGCTGGGTTGGCTATATATGGTAGCAAAAGATTAGCAATAATCAATTCAAAGATGCAATGTTGAATAAACGCTCAACGACGGTACTGTGCTGGTCCTAGGCTAGACCGGACTAGAGACGCGAGCCTAGAACACTAATGAGGTCACGGCGTAGCACAACTAGCATCAATGAAGGATACTAAGTAGCTCTTGACAGCAAGATATAAGTGAAGATCACAACAGCAGTTAAGATAATGAGGTGAAACAACAGCCAAGCAGGATATATCAACAACTTTGTCTCCAACTTTCCTCTGAAAAAGTTTGTGCCGATTTTTTTGTTTTTTTTTCTTCTCTTTTTTTTCCTCACACTTTTTTTCTTTCTCTCCTTTTTTTTCTCTGACTTTTTTTTCCTTTTTTTTCTCTCGTTTTTTCTCTCTCTTTTTTTCTCCCTCTTTCCAAAACAAACTAGATAAGATGCAGATTGGATCAAGTGAAGATGTGAACGATCTCAACTATTATTATGACAATGAATGGTGGGTAGCACGTGGTGGAAATTGATGGATGGGTGGTGGACAGCGGAAGAGATAATGATGCAGCGGTGGCGTGACTAATGTGAACAGAACTCGAAACTCTAAACGAACTAGACACTAAGACCAGCAACTCGACACGACGATGCAACCGATAATTCAACTATGCAAGCAATGAAAAGAAAATTGCAAAGGCTCAGACTGGCTTGGACAAAGGATGAATAGATCTAACTCTTTTTTGTGGATTTTTCTTGGACAATAGGTAAGAAAATAAATCTAATCTAGGAAAACTGGAAATTCTCACCGAGCAACCTGAAAACTGATACCACTTGATAGAGGCGGGGGTGTCCCGATCTTTCGATGAGATGATAACTATCGATTTGGTGGAGACGACTTTGACGATCCGACTACAAACGTGCACGACGTTGCGCCTTAGCAATCGCTAAACCAATCTCCTGAGGTTACTGACGAGGCCGGAAGCACGGTCAGCCTGACCACGAAGGTCTATTCCTGCAAGCAATCGAAGAACGAGCAAGAATATGATAAAGCAATCTGAATATTGCAAATATATATGAGGTATTGATAATGGTGGGGATCCGGAAGCGGTCTTGGTCTGGTCGTTGGACACAAACGAAGTACACGAAGTTGCAATGGCTAACTTTTAACTAAACAAATACCAAGGAAAAGCTACTAGATGGATCTACTTATATAGGAGCAAGGGGTGGCGGCCAAGGAGGTGGGAGGACGTCCCAAGGCAGCCTAAAACTAAATCTAGGTCGTACAAGGCCAATGGGCCCAAGTGGAGGTGATGTAACACCTTTGGACTTGTAGTTTGACTCGGATTCTGCTGCAGCATCAGATTGTTTCGTCCACAACTCAACGCTCCGGACGAATTTGAAGGTGATTCCAATTGGGTTGGAAAGTGCACGAAATCTAGTTTCCAACAAAAAAAGAATCACCCAATTCGGAGTCCGTATGAAAAACTTGTGTGCGTTTTGAGTCAGGTATGTCTGTGCAGTCCGAATCTGAATCCAGAACGTGAGAGACTTGGACTCTATCTTCTCTTGGGCCAAAAGTGACGTGAGAGAACTTTTTAGACAGCAAATAAACATGTCTTTCTTCCTTATCTTCATATGTGGATTGTACAAATGTCCCATACACCTGCAATTAGACAAAACACAAAAGTGTGTGAAGTATTTTTGTTCTGGATAACATAAATAGATTATTGAATAGTTTGCACTAGAAATCACCTGACAAATATGCATATATGCAATATTTTTGGTCATATCCAAGGTAGTCATGTCCTCATCATCCTCCCCTTCTTGAAAATAAAGCCGTCCTCGGCGTTGCTTAATCTGAAATGTGGCTAACAAAAGAGACAAGGTGTACATGGTGTATATGTATATGTCATCCATTTTTACTTCCCTTGATTTTTGCATATATGACACATGAATAGATGAGTAACTTGCATAGTTCATAAAATCTAAAGCCAAAAAATTAGCACAAGAAGTAGAAGGCATGAAAATATTGCAACTCAGTTTGCACATATAAGTGAAGCTCTTATTCATTTCAAAAGATTGACAATGTTCATCATTAAACCATCCCAACATTGGTGAACAAACCTTACTTGCATCAAATTTACATGCTACAACATGCTTAAATAAGCAAACATGCAATAAGTCATTCAACACAGAATCATCACCAAGATTAGAGGTCATATCAAAATGATTAAACATTGGTTCTTTTGCATCAATAGTTAATTCAATGGGTGCACTCAAAATTGTTGGTATTTCAGTTGTTTGATCACATGGCAAAGTCAAATTATCAACGTAGTCCTCTAAAATAGGTGGTGTGATCAAAGTAGTGGGTAGCTCATCAGATGGTGCATTCAAATTGACAAGGCATTCATCATTCTCATGTAGAGATGGAAGATCAGTACCTTTGTCATTACCTCTTATGATCAACTCAGATGATGTAGCCACTCTTGGGGGCGATGTGTCACATGGTGGAGGTGATGTAGTCCTGACAACAACGGATGTGGTTGTCATAGTATGCCTAGTAGTTGAAGCAACAATCATATCAACTCTTGGAATGTGCACCGTGCGCTTGTTCTCCTCGTGGCCAACACGTCGTTTTATTTCCTGTTCAGCTTTGCAAGCAAGATGAAACAAATGGTCCATAGGATAACACTCTTCATGAATTAGTATCTCTTGAATATCACGGTTTAATCCTCCCCAAAATCTATCCATAAAATCATCTTCACTTTCTTCTAAAGAGGAATGCAACAAGGTAGTTTGTAAATCATCATAATATTTTGTTACAGTTTCACTACCTTGTTTTAAGTGTTGCAACTTCTTAATCATGTCACGAGTATAATAAGCAGGGACGAAAGTATGTCGCATGGCAAGTTTCAAATCATCCCAAGTAGTAGGTATATAATCAGGGTGTAACCGACAATATTCACTCCACCAAACCAAAGCATAACAAGTGAAAGAACCAACCGCAACCTTAACCTTTTTATGTTCATTGAAATTATGGGAAGCAAATATATTTTTTATGTCGAACTCCCATTCAATATATAAAGCAGGTTTAAAACGGCCATTAAATGGTGGTATAGATACATTAACCTGATGATGTGCATTTGGATGTTTGTGCACCTCTCGTGACAGTTGTGGTATTTGCAAAGGTGGTGGCACGTCTCCCGCGATCGACAAAGCCCATGAATTGACTCTGGATCCTGTCATGATTAGTAGAACAAGAAACAAAACCCAAAAATAATGTTCCTATAACTACTAGGATGTGGTGGTAAAACGCTCACAGTAAAGCAAATATCAATGTCTTACAAGTTCTTACCATGCAGCAGGCGGTGATCGGCAACCAGCGGTGTCAAGTAACTCCGAATATTGAGTAAAGCGATTGCCAGGGGAGCGTACGTATACACGGTGTAGAAATATGTGGAGCTGGGTTGGCTATATATGGTAGCAAAAGATTAGCAATAATCAATTCAAAGATGCAATGTTGAATAAACGCTCAACGACGGTACTGTGCTGGTCCTAGGCTAGACCGGACTAGAGACGCGAGCCTAGAACACTAATAAGGTCACGGCGTAGCACCACTAGCATCAATGAAGGATACTAAGTAGCTCTTGACAGCAAGATATAAGTGAAGATCACAACGGCAGTGAAGATAATGATGAAAAACAACTGCTGATGAGGACATCAATACAATTGTTACACCCACAGCCCCTGCTGCTATACATACTGGACCAATTACTAGAGCTCGTGCACGCCAACTAAATTACCAGGTACTTTCGTTTCTTGGTAATGATTCTAATGTTCATGAGAATATGATGCTGCCTAAATTGGATACATTTGTTTTGCTTATAAATGAAGGGCCTAGCTTGGAGAAGGATGAACATTGGAGCAAGAACAAGCATGGAGATGATGGCATGCACAAGGGAAACAAGAACGGAGTTACAAGTGATGATTTCAGGACTTTGAAGCCACCATAATGGGTGCATGAAGCCTTGGACGAAATATACAAGACGCCACTTCATAAATTTCGTCCCGAGGCTATTTTAGGTGCTGCGTCACCTTATTATTGGGCCAGGCCCATGTAATTTCGAAATACATAAGTATAGGCTATTTTTAGAGTCCGTATGTGTGGGGAAACAAGAGATAGGGTTGATTTCGGACCCCTCCACCAAGGGCCACGAAATTCCCCCCTCTTCCTCCATATATACAGCCCTTAGGGCATCGTTTAGACTTTGGGTTTTGTTTAGATTAAAAGTTCGCCATAGCTGCAACTTCGCGTACTTCGTTTGTGTTCAACGACCAGACAAAGGCGTCACAGAACCCCACCTTGATCAATAAAGCTTTCATCTTATATTCGCAATATCCAGATTGCAATCTTATTTTCTTGCTTGTTCTTCGTTTGCTCGCAGGAAACAGACCCTCGTGGTCAGGTTGATCGTGCTCCGGTGTGGTCAATAACCTCTCGGAGTTGGTTTAGCGATTGCTAAGGCGCGACGTCCTCGCACGTTCGTAGTCGGATCGTCAAAGTCGACTTCCACCAAAGTGAAATCCACCTTCTCATCGAAAGACGGGACACCTTTGCCTCTATCACTGCTGCTGTTTGTGCTTTCACTAGTTTTGCATGTGTATGGTGGTCTGAACATTGTAGATTATATCCTATTCCAACTACTTGGGCTGCTTTGAAAACTGCTATGCGTACGCGTTGGGTTCCACCATATTATCAACGTGAATTGCTTCAAAAATTGCAGCGTTTAAGACAAGGGAAAAATTCTGTAGAAGAATATTATCAGGAATTACAAACTGGCATGATTAGATGTGGTATTGTTGAGGAGAATGAAGTTATGCTTGCACGTTTTCTGGGTGGATTAAATAGAGAGATTCAGACCATTCTAGACTATAAGGAGTATACTAATATCACTCGTTTATTCCATCTTGCTTGTAAAGCTGAACGTGAAGTGCAGGATCGACAAGCATTGGGGCGAACTAACTTTTCTGCAGGCCGACCTTCATCATGGACACCACGTGCATCTTCTACTTCAACTGCACCAGCACCTCCATCAGGTGCCACCTCCAGCCGTGATACAAGAAAACAGGCACAACCACCATTATCTGCCAAGAGCGCACCTGCGGGGCCTACACAGCATTCTTCTTCTTCCATAGCATCAACAGGGCACACAAGTGATATTATTTGTCGTCGTTGTAAGGGAGGAGGTCATTATGCGAGAGAATGCAAATCTCCGCGTGTGATGATTGCTACCGCGGATGGTGGATATGAGTCCGCTAGTGACTATGATGAGGAGACATTGGCTCTTATTACACGTGAAGAACATGGTGGAGATGATTCTGATCATGAGACGCAATACATGGCTCCTGAAGACGCTGACAGGTATGACTATTTAGTTGCTCAACGTGTTTTGAGTGTGCAGGTCACACAAGCTGAGCAAAATCAGAGGCACAATTTGTTCCATACCAAGGGAGTTGTGAAGGAACGTCCTGTGCGCGTCATAATAGACGGAGGGAGCTGCAACAACTTGGCTAGCATGGAGATGGTGGAGAAGCTTTCTCTCACCACAAGACCACATCCACATCCTTACTACATCCAATGGTTCAACAACAGCGGCAAGGTTAAGGTAACACGTACTGTTCGTGTGCATTTTAGTATCTCTACATATGCTGATTATGTTGATTGTGATGTGGTACCTATGCAAGCATGTTCCTTATTACTTGGTAGACCATGGCAATTTGATAAAAATTCTGTACACCATGGTAGAAACAATCACTATACTCTTGTTCATAAGGATAAAAATATTACTTTGCTTCCTATGACTCCTGATTCCATTTTGAAAGATGATATTAATAGAGCTAATAAAGCACAACAGGAGAAGAATAAGAGTGAAAATCAGATTGTGGCAAAAGAATTTGAGCAACAAATGAAGCCTAATAATAAACCATCTAGTGTTGCTTCTGAAATTAAATTGAAAAGTGCATGTTTATTTGCCACCAAATCTGATATTGATGAGCTAGATTTCAGCAAATCTGTTTGCTATGCTTTTGTGTGCAAAGAGGCATTATTTTCATTCGAGGACGTGCCTTCCTCTTTGCCTCCTGCTGTCACTAACATTTTGCAGGAGTTCGCTGACGTTTTTCCTCAAGACGTGCCACCGGGATTACCGCCTATTCGAGGGATTGAGCATCAGATCGACTTAATTCCCGGTGCTTCACTGCCAAACCGTGCACCATACCGTACCAATCCAGAGGAGACGAAGGAGATTTTGCGTCAAGTACAAGAGCTTCTCGACAAAGGTTATATACGCGAATCCCTTAGTCCTTGTGCTGTTCCTATTATTCTAGTGCCGAAAAAGGATGGTACATCACGTATGTGTGTTGATTGTAGAGGCATTAATAATATTACTATTCGTTATCGTCATCCTATTCCTAGGCTAGATGATATGCTTGATGAATTGAGTGGCTCTACAGTATTCTCCAAAGTTGATTTGCGTAGTGGCTACCATCAAATTCGTATGAAATTGGGAGATGAATGGAAAACAGCATTTAAAACTAAGTTTGGATTATATGAGTGGTTAGTCATGCCTTTTGGGTTAACTAATGCACCTAGTACTTTCATGAGATTAATGAACGAAGTTTTACGTGCTTTCATTGGACGATTTGTGGTCGTTTACTTTGATGACATATTGATTTATAGCAGATCTTTGGAGGAACATTTGGAACATTTACGTGCTGTTTTTATTGCTCTACGTGATGCACGTTTGTTTGGTAACCTTGGGAAGTGCACCTTTTGCACCGACCGAGTATCTTTTCTTGGCTATGTTGTTACTCCACAGGGAATTGAAGTTGATAAAGCCAAGATTGAAGCTATTGAGAGTTGGCCGCAGCCCAAAACGGTCACACAAGTGAGGAGTTTTCTTGGCCTCGCTGGATTCTATAGGCGTTTTGTGAGAGATTTCAGCACCATTGCTGCACCTCTCAATGAGCTTACAAAGAAAGATGTGCCTTTTCTTTGGGGTACCGCACAGGAAGAAGCCTTCACGGTATTGAAAGATAAGTTGACACATGCTCCTTTACTCCAACTTCCTGATTTTAATAAGACTTTTGAGCTTGAATGTGATGCTAGTGGAATTGGATTAGGGGGTGTGTTATTACAAGATGGCAAACCTGTTGCGTACTTTTCTGAAAAATTGAGTGGGCCTAGTCTGAATTATTCTACTTATGATAAAGAATTATATGCTCTTGTTCGGACTTTAGAAACATGGCAACATTATTTATGGCCCAAAGAATTTGTTATACATTCTGATCATGAATCATTGAAACATATTAAAAGTCAAGCTAAACTGAATCGTAGACATGCTAAATGGGTTGAATTCATTGAGACTTTCCCTTATGTCATTAAACACAAGAAGGGAAAAGAAAATGTTATTGCTGATGCTTTGTCTCGTCGCTATACTATGCTTTCACAACTTGACTTCAAAATATTTGGTTTGGAGACCATCAAAGATCAATATGTGCATGATGCTGATTTTAAAGATGTAATGCATAATTGTAAAGAAGGAAGAATGTGGAACAAGTTTGTTGTTAACGATGGATTTGTGTTTCGTGCTAACAAGCTATGCATTCCAGCTAGCTCCGTTCGTCTTTTGTTGTTGCAGGAGGCGCATGGAGGAGGATTAATGGGACACTTTGGCGTGAAGAAGACGGAGGACGTATGATGAGGACATGACTACCTTGGATATGACCAAAAATATTGCATATATGCATATTTGTCAGGTGATTTCTAGTGCAAACTATTCAATAATCTATTTATGTTATACAGAACAAAAATACTTCACACACTTTTGTGTTTTGTCTAATTGCAGGTGTATGGGACATTTGTACAATCCACATATGAAGATAAGGAAGAAAGAGATGTTTATTTGCTGTCCAAAAAGTTCTCTCACGTCACTTTTGGCCCAAGAGAAGATAGAGTCCAAGTCTCTCACGTTCTGGATTCAGATTCGGACTGCACAGACACACCTGACTCAAAACGGACACAAGTTTTTCATACGGACTCCGAATTGGGTGATTCTTTTTTTGTTGGAAACTAGATTTCGTGCACTTTCCAACCCAATTGGAATCACCTTCAAATTCGTCCGGAGCGTTGAGTTGTGGACGAAACAATCTGATGCTGCAGCAGAATCCGAGTCAAACTACAAGTCCAAAGGTGTTACATCACCTCCACTTGGGCCCATCAGCCTTGTACGACCTAGGGTTAGTTTTAGGCTGCCTTGGGACGTCCTCCCACCTCCTTGGCCGCCACCCCTTGCTCCTATATAAGTAGATCCATCTAGTAGCTTTTTCCTTGGGATTTGTTTAGTTAAAAGTTAGCCATTGCAACTTCGTGTACTTCGTTTGTGTCCAACGACCAGACCAAGACCGCTTACGGATCCCCACCTTTATCAATACTTCATATATACTCGCAATATTCGGATTGCTTTTATCATATTCTTGCTTGTTCTTCGATTGCTTGCAGGAATAGACCTTCGTGGTCAGGTTGATTGTGCTCCGGCGTGGTCAATAACCTCTCGGGGTTGGTTTAGCGATTGCTAAGGCACAACGTCGTGCACGTTTGTAGTCGGATCGTCAAAGTCATCTCCACCAAATCGATAGTTATCATCTCATCGAAAGATCGGGACACCTCGCCTCTATCAAATTTGAAGGTGATTCCAATTGGGTTGGAAAGTGCACGAAATCTAGTTTCCAACAAAAAAAGAATCACCCAATTTGGAGTCCGTATGAAAAACTTGTGTGCGTTTTGAGTCAGGTATGTCTGTGCAGTCCGAATCTGAATCCAGAACGTGAGAGACTTGGACTCTATCTTCTCTTGGGCCAAAAGTGACGTGAGAGAACTTTTTGGACAGCAAATAAACATCTCTTTCTTCCTTATCTTCATATGTGGATTGTACAAATGTCCCATACACCTGCAATTAGACAAAACACAAAAGTGTGTGAAGTATTTTTGTTCTGGATAACATAAATAGATTATTGAATAGTTTGCACTAGAAATCACCTGACAAATATGCATATATGCAATATTTTTGGTCATATCCAAGGTAGTCATGTCCTCATCAGCACATCTTAGTAGTAGAATGCAATGAACGATTATAAGCAAATTCAATATGAGGCAAGCATTCCTCCCACATTTTCTTATTATTCTTCAAAACAGCCCTAAGCATAGTAGACAACGTTCTATTGACTACTTCAGTTTGTCCATCAGTTTGGGGGTGACAAGTAGTACTAAAAAGCAGTTTAGTCCCCAACTTAGCCCATAAACATCTCCAAAAGTGGCTAAGAAATTTAGTATCACGATCTGAAACAATAGTATTTGGCACACCATGCAAGCGAATAATTTCACGAAAGAACAAATCAGCAACATTAACAGCATCATCGCTTTTATGACATGGTATAAAGTGTGCCATTTTCGAGAATCTATCCACGACAACAAATATGCTATCCCTCCCCTTCTTTGTTCGAGGTAAACCTAAAACAAAGTCCATAGATATATCCTCCCAAGGAACACTAGGTACAGGCAAAGGCATATATAAACCATGAGGATTGAGGCGTGACTTAGCTTTTTGACATGTAGTGCAGCGAGCAATAAAACGCTCAACATCCCGTCTCATCTTTGGCCAAAAGAAATGTGTAGCAAGTACGTCCTCCGTCTTCTTCACGCCGAAGTGTCCCATTAATCCTCCTCCATGCGCCTCCTACAACAACAAAAGACGAACGGAGCTAGCTGGAATGCATAGCTTGTTAGCACGAAACACAAATCCATCGTTAACAACAAACTTGTTCCACATTCTTCCTTCTTTACAATTATGCATTACATCTTTAAAATCAGCATCATGCACATATTGATCTTTGATGGTCTCCAAACCAAATATTTTGAAGTCAAGTTGTGAAAGCATAGTATAGCGACGAGACAAAGCATCAGCAATAACATTTTCTTTTCCCTTCTTGTGTTTAATGACATAAGGGAAAGTCTCAATGAATTCAACCCATTTAGCATGTCTACGATTCAGTTTAGCTTGACTTTTAATATGTTTCAATGATTCATGATCAGAATGTATAACAAATTCTTTGGGCCATAAATAATGTTGCCATGTTTCTAAAGTCCGAACAAGAGCATATAATTCTTTATCATAAGTAGAATAATTCAGACTAGGCCCACTCAATTTTTCAGAAAAGTACGCAACAGGTTTGCCATCTTGTAATAACACACCCCCTAATCCAATTCCACTAGCATCACATTCAAGCTCAAAAGTCTTATTAAAATCAGGAAGTTGGAGTAAAGGAGCATGTGTCAACTTATCTTTCAATACCGTGAAGGCTTCTTCCTGTGCGGTACCCCAAAGAAAAGGCACATCTTTCTTTGTAAGCTCATTGAGAGGTGCAGCAATGGTGCTGAAATCTCTCACAAAACGCCTATAGAATCCAGCGAGGCCAAGAAAACTCCTCACTTGTGTGACCGTTTTGGGCTGCGGCCAACTCTCAATAGCTTCAATCTTGGCTTTATCAACTTCAATTCCCTGTGGAGTAACAACATAGCCAAGAAAAGATACTCGGTCGGTGCAAAAGGTGCACTTCCCAAGGTTACCAAACAAACGTGCATCACGTAGAGCAATAAAAACAGCACGTAAATGTTCCAAATGTTCCTCCAAAGATCTGCTATAAATCAATATGTCATCAAAGTAAACGACCACAAATCGTCCAATGAAAGCACGTAAAACTTCGTTCATTAATCTCATGAAAGTACTAGGTGCATTAGTTAACCCAAAAGGCATGACTAACCACTCATATAATCCAAACTTAGTTTTAAATGCTGTTTTCCATTCATCTCCCAATTTCATACGAATTTGATGGTAGCCACTACGCAAATCAACTTTGGAGAATACTGTAGAGCCACTCAATTCATCAAGCATATCATCTAGCCTAGGAATAGGATGACGATAACGAATAGTAATATTATTAATGCCTCTACAATCAACACACATACGTGATGTACCATCCTTTTTCGGCACTAGAATAATAGGAACAGCACAAGGACTAAGGGATTCGCGTATATAACCTTTGTCGAGAAGCTCTTGTACTTGACGCAAAATCTCCTTCGTCTCCTCTGGATTGGTACGGTATGGTGCACGGTTTGGCAGTGAAGCACCGGGAATTAAGTCGATCTGATGCTCAATCCCTCGAATAGGCGGTAATCCCGGTGGCACGTCTTGAGGAAAAACGTCAGCGAACTCCTGCAAAATGTTAGTGACAGCAGGAGGCAAAGAGGAAGGCACGTCCTCGAATGAAAATAATGCCTCTTTGCACACAAAAGCATAGCAAACAGATTTGCTGAAATCTAGCTCATCAATATCAGATTTGGTGGCAAATAAACATGCACTTTTCAATTTAATTTCAGAAGCAACACTAGATGGTTTATTATTAGGCTTCATTTGTTGCTCAAATTCTTTTGCCACAATCTGATTTTCACTCTTATTCTTCTCCTGTTGTGCTTTATTAGCTCTATTAATATCATCTTTCAAAATGGAATCAGGAGTCATAGGAAGCAAAGTAATATTTTTATCCTTATGAACAAGAGTATAGTGATTGTTTCTACCATGGTGTACAGAATTTTTATCAAATTGCCATGGTCTACCAAGTAATAAGGAACATGCTTGCATAGGTACCACATCACAATCAACATAATCAGCATATGTAGAGATACTAAAATGCACACGAACAGTACGTGTTACCTTAACCTTGCCGCTGTTGTTGAACCATTGGATGTAGTAAGGATGTGGATGTGGTCTTGTGGTGAGAGAAAGCTTCTCCACCATCTTCATGCTAGCCAAGTTGTTGCAGCTCCCTCTGTCTATTATGACGCGCACAGAACGTTCCTTCACAACTCCCTTGGTATGGAACAAATTGTGCCTCTGATTTTGCTCAGCTTGTGTGACCTGCACACTCAAAACACGTTGAGCAACTAAACATTCATACCTGTCAGCGTCTTCAGGAGCCATGTATTGCGTCTCATGATCAGAATCATCTCCACCATGTTCTTCACGTGTAATAAGAGCCAATGTCTCCTCATCATAGTCACTAGCGGACTCATATCCACCATCCGCGGTAGCAATCATCACACGCGGAGATTTGCATTCCCTCGCATAATGACCTCCTCCCTTACAAAGACGACAAATAATATCACTTGTGTGCCCTGTTGATGCCATGGAAGAAGATGAACGCTGTGCAGGACCCGCAGGTGCGCTCTTGGAAGATAATGGTGGTTGTGCCTGTTTTCTTGTATCACGGCTGGAGGTGGCACCGGATGGAGGTGCTGGTGCAGTTGAAGTAGAAGATGCACGTGGTGTCCATGATGAAGGTCGGCCTGCAGAAAAGTTAGTTCGCGCCAATGCTTGTCGATCCTGCACTTCACGTTCAGCTTTACAAGCAAGATGGAATAAACGAGTGATATTAGTATATTCCTTATAGTCTAGAATGGTCTGAATCTCTCTATTTAATCCACCCAGAAAACGTGCAAGCATAGCTTCATTCTCCTCAACAATACCACATCTAATCATGCCAGTTTGTAATTCCTGATAATATTCTTCTACAGAATTTTTCCCTTGTCGTAAACGCTGCAATTTTTGAAGCAATTCACGTTGATAATATGGTGGAACCCAACGCGTACGCATAGCAGTTTTCAAAGCAGCCCAAGTAGTTGGAATAGGATATAATCTACAATGTTCAGACCACCATACACATGCAAAACTAGTGAAAGCACAAACAGCAGCAGCAACTCGTCTCTCCTCAGGATATTGTAAACATGTAAATCGTTGTTCAGTTTCTAACTCCCAAGTAAGATATATATCAGGAACATATCTACCCTCAAATGGTGGAATATTCAATTTCAGTTTAGGAATATGGACATCATCTCGTACCTGAGGTGGTGGTGCAGGCCTACCATTACGAATATATACCTGAGGTCGACCTGCTGGTGGTGGTGCAGGTGGCTGCACGTAGTGCTGATTTTGATCAACCTCATCCTCATAATCTCCCACATAATCATCCTCCTCCGCATCAGCAGCAGGAGCCACAGAAGTATCAACAGCAGCACCAACAGTTTGGCCAAACGCAAGAGGAACACGACTCGCTCGGCGAAGGTCTATTTCGCGATGTGGAGGTAGTCGTTGTTGTTGTTGTTGGAGAGGTGCGTTAGGTGCAGCGGGTGGTGGTGGTGGAAGACGCGCGAGCAATTCATTAAACTTGTCATCGAGCTTTGTTTCGAACGTCTTCTCAAGGCCAGTGATCTTGATGAGGACATCAATACAATTGTTACACCCACAGCCCATGCTGCTATACATACTGGACCAATTACTAGAGCTCGTGCACGCCAACTAAATTACCAGGTACTTTCGTTTCTTGGTAATGATTCTAATGTTCATGAGAATATGATGTTGCCTAAATTGGATACATTTGTTTTGCTTACAAATGAAGGGCCTAGCTTGGAGAAGGATGAACATTGCAGCAAGAACAAGCATGGAGATGATGGCATGCGCAAGGGGAACAAGAACGGAGTTACAAGTGATGATTTCAGGACTTTGAAGCCACCATAATGGGTGCATGAAGCCTTGGACGAAATATACAAGATGCCACTTCATAAATTTCGTTCCGAGGCTATTTTAGGTGCTGCGTCACCTTATTATTGGGCCAGGCCCATGTAATTTCGAAATACATAAGTATAGGCTATTTTTAGAGTCCGTATGTGTGGGGAAACAAGAGATAGGGTTGATTTCGGACCCCTCCACCAAGGGCCACGAAATTCCCCCCCTCTTCCTCCATATATACAGCCCTTAGGGCATCGTTTAGACTTTGGGTTTTGTTTAGATTAAAAGTTCACCATAGCTGCAACTTCGCGTACTTCGTTTGTGTTCAACGACCAGACAAAGGCGTCACAGAACCCCACCTTGATCAATAAAGCTTTCATCTTATATTCGCAATATCCAGATTGCAATCTTAGTTTCTTGCTTGTTCTTCGTTTGCTCGCAGGAAACAGACCCTCGTGGTCAGGTTGATCGTGCTCCGGCGTGGTCAATAACCTCTCGGAGTTGGTTTAGCGATTGCTAAGGCGCGACGTCCTCGCACGTTCGTAGTCGGATCGTCAAAGTCGACTTCCACCAAAGCGAAATCCACCATCTCATCGAAAGACGGGACACCTTTGCCTCTATCATCGAGTCTGTTCTTCATACCTATAGTCCACGAAAAAGCCACAAAAAAATTTAGGGTTAGTTCATCATATCCGAACCAATCTGAGCCTTTGCATAATCTTTTTAGGGTTTTGCTTTGTTGAATTTGCGGTTGCATCGTCGTGTCTAGTTGCTGGTCTTAGAGTCTAGTCTTTTAGAGTTTCGAGTTCTGGTCATAAGTTGTCACGCCGCCGCCGCACCATCAACATCACCCCTGCCATCTACCACCACCGCTTATCCGCCACCGCTTCGAATCCGTATTCATATACCACCACCGCTGCCATCTACCACCATATATCCACCACCAATCCGAGTTCTTGTCATATTAGGTTTGTTTTCGAGATCCATCTAGATTCCGATTCGTGTTTCCTTGCCGGAGTAGGTTTCAGAAAGAAAAAAAGAGTCCGGAAACCACGCTCCGTTTAGGCCCAAAATTTTTCGACAATGCATTTTTCGAAAAAATTTCTGGCTATCCTATTTTTAGGTGTTTCTGAGTGTTTTGAGACAGGTGCCATTATAGGAAGTTTTTTTTGACCCGTTTCCAGTTTTTGGGTCCGGGCAATCGAAAAAAAAAAATTGGTCGAAAAAATTTCGTGCCCATCCTGTCAGTTTGAGCTAGGAAGAGTTTTGAGACACTCGCCATTATAGTGATTTTTCGCAAAAAAAAAGCAGCGCAAAAAAAGAGCGCAAAAAAAAAGAGGAAAAAAAAATTCCAGAGTGTGCTTTTCCCTTGTTTACGTGCCGCGCCGTGATTTTGTTGGTGTTCTAGGCTCGCGTCTCTAGCACAGTCTAGCCTAGGACCAGCACAGTACCGTCGTTGAGCGTTTATTCAACTTTGCATCTCTGAATTGATTATTGCTGACCCTTTTTGCTACCATATTATAAGCCTTCCCAGCTCCACATACATCTACGTCGTGCGTTTGACTCTCCCTGGTAATCGCTCTATCCAAGCTTTGAGAATTTTTGACTATAACGGTTGCCGATCACCGCCTGCTGCTGGGTAAGAACTGGTAAGAATTTGAGATTTGCTTGACGGATTTGTGACACCCACCACCACCTCTTGTTAGTAGTCTGTAGGATCATATTCTTGTGTGTTTCTATTGCTGCTAACCATGCCAGGATCACAAGCCGACGAGACTGACTGGGAGAACATGACGAATAAGGATTTGCATGATAAATTTCAGAAAATGATGAGTGGACAGGTGCAAGACGTGCTAAACAGATTTGAAGAGGCCATGGAGAAGATAGATGGCATGGAGAAGACGTTCGAAACAAAGCTCGATAACAAGTTTAATGAATTGCTCGCGCGTCTTCCACCACCACCACCCGCTGCACCTAACGCACCTCTCCAACAACAACAACAACGACTACCTCCACGTCGCGAAATAGACCTCCGCCGAGCGAGCCGTGTTCCTCTTGCGTTTGGCCAAACTGTTGGTGCTGTTGTTGATACTTCTGTGGCTCCTGCTGCTGATGCGGAGGAGGATGATTATGTGGGAGATTACGAGGATGAGGTTGCTCAAAATCAGAACTACGTGCAACCACCAGCACCACCACCAGCAGGTCGACCTCAGGTATATATTCGTAATGGTAGGCCTGCATGATAGAGGCGGGGTGTCCCGATCTTTCGATGAGATGATAACTATCGATTTGGTGGAGACGACTTTGACGATCCGACTACAAACGTGCACGACGTTGCGCCTTAGCAATCGCTAAACCAATCTCCTGAGGTTACTGACGATGCCGGAAGTACGGTCAGCCTGACCACGAAGGTCTATTCCTGCAAGCAATCGAAGAACGAGCAAGAATATGATAAAGCAATCTGAATATTGCAAATATATATAAGGTATTGATAATGGTGGGGATCCGTAAGCGGTCTTGGTCTGGTCGTTGGACACAAACGAAGTACACGAAGTTGCAATGGCTAACTTTTAACTAAACAAATCCCAAGGAAAAAGCTACTAGATGGATCTACTTATATAGGAGCAAGGGGTGGCGGCCAAGGAGGTGGGAGGACGTCCCAAGGCAGCCTAAAACTAACCCTAGGTCGTACAAGGCTCATGGGCCCAAGTGGAGGTGATGTAACACCCTTGGACTTGTAGTTTGACTCGGATTCTGCTGCAGCATCAGATTGTTTCGTCCACAACTCAACGCTCCGGAGGAATTTGAAGGTGATTCCAATTGGGTTGGAAAGTGCACGAAATTTAGTTTCCAACAAAAAAAGAATCACCCAATTCGGAGTCCGTATGAAAAACTTGTGTGCGTTTTGAGTCAGGTATGTATGTGCAGTCCGAATCTGAATCCAGAACGTGAGAGACTTGGACTCTATCTTCTCTTGGGTCAAAAGTGACGTGAGAGAACTTTTTGGACAGCAAATAAACATCTCTTTCTTCCTTATCTTCATATGTGGATTGTACAAATGTCCCATACACCTGGAATTAGACAAAACACAAAAGTGTGTGAAGTATTTTTGTTCTGGATAACATAAATAGATTATTGAATAGTTTGCACTAGAAATCACCTGACAAATATGCATATATGCAATATTTTTGGTCATATCGAAGGTAGTCATGTCCTCATCACTGCACCACCACCTCAGGTACGAGATGATGTCCATATTCCTAAACTGAAATTGAATATTCCACCATTTGAGGGTAGATATATTCCTGATATATATCTTACTTGGGAGTTAGAAACTGAACAACGTTTTACATGTTCACAATATCCCGAGGAGAGACGGGTTGCTGCTGCTGTTTGTGCTTTCACTAGTTTTGCATGTGTCTGGTGGTCTGAACATTGTAGATTATATCCTATTCCAACTACTTGGGCTGCTTTGAAAATTGCTATGCGTACGCGTTGGTTTCCACCATATTATCAACGTGAATTGCTTCAAAAATTGCAGCGTTTAAGACAAGGAAAAAATTCTGTAGAAGAATATTATCAGGAATTACAAACTGGCATGATTCGATGTGGTATTGTTGAGGAGAATGAAGCTATGCTTGCACGTTTTCTGGGTGGATTCAATAGAGAGATTCAGACCATTCTAGACTATAAGGAGTATACTAATATCACTCGTTTATTCCATCTTGCTTGTAAAGCTGAACGTGAAGTGCAGGATCGACAAGCATTGGCGCGAACTAACTTTTCTGTAGGCCGACCTTCATCATGGACACCGCGTGCATCTTCTACTTCAACTGCACCAGCACCTCAATCAGGTGCCTCCTACAGCCGTGATACAAGAAAACAGGAACAACCACCATTATCTGCCAAGAGCGCACCTGCCGGGCCTGCACAGAGTTCTTCTTCTTCTAGGGCATCAACAGGGCACACAAGTGATATTATTTGTCGTCGTTGTAAGGGAGGAGGTCATTATGCGAGAGAATGCAAATCTCCGCGTGTGATGATTGCTACCGAGGGTGGTGGATATGAGTCCGCTAGTGACTATGATGAGGAGACATTGGCTCTTATTACACGTGAAGAACATGGTGGAGATGATTCTGATCATGAGACGCAATACATGGCTCCTGAAGACGCTGACAGGTATGAATGTTTAGTTGCTCAACGTGTTTTGAGTGTGCAGGTCACACAAGCTGAGCAAAATCAGAGGCACAATTTGTTCCATACGAAGGGAGTTGTGAAGGAACGTTCTGTGCGCGTCATAATAGACGGAGGGAGCTGCAACAACTTGGCTAGCATGGAGATGGTGGAGAAGCTTTCTCTCACCACAAGACCACATCCACATCCTTACTACATCCAATGGTTCAACAACAGCGGCAAGGTTAAGGTAACACATACTGTTCGTGTGCATTTTAGTATCTCTACATATGCTGATTATGTTGATTGTGATGTGGTACCTATGCAAGCATGTTCCTTATTACTTGGTAGACCATGGCAATTTGATAAAAATTCTGTACACCATGGTAGAAACAATCACTATACTCTTGTTCATAAGGATAAAAATATTACTTTGCTTCCTATGACTCCTGATTCCATTTTGAAAGATGATATTAATAGAGCTAATAAAGCAAAACAGGAGAAGAATAAGAGTGAAAATCAGATTGTGGCAAAAGAATTTGAGCAACAAATGAAGCCTAATAATAAACCATCTAGTGTTGCTTCTGAAATTAAATTGAAAAGTGCATGTTTATTTGCCACCAAATCTGATATTGATGAGCTAGATTTCAGCAAATCTGTTTGCTATCCTTTTTTGTGCAAAGAGGCATTATTTTCATTCGAGGACGTGCCTTCCTCTTTGCCTCCTGCTGTCACTAACATTTTGCAGGAGTTCGCTGACGTTTTTCCACAAGACGTGCCACCGGGATTACCGCCTATTCGAGGGATTGAGCATCAGATTGACTTAATTCCCGGTGCTTCACTGCCAAACCATGCACCATACCGTACCAATCCAGAGGAGACGAAGGAGATTATGCGTCAAGTACAAGAGCTTCTCGACAAAGGTTATATACGCGAATCCCTTAGTCCTTGTGCTGTTCCTATTATTCTAGTGCCGAAAAAGGATGGTACATCACGTATGTGTGTTGATTGTAGAGGCATTAATAATATTACTATTTGTTATCGTCATCCTATTCCTAGGCTAGATGATATGCTTGATGAATTGAGTGGCTCTACAATATTCTCCGAAGTTGATTTGCGTAGTGGCTACCATCAAATTCGTATGAAATTGGGAGATGAATGGAAAACAGCATTTAAAACTAAGTGATAGAGGCAAAGGTGTCCCGTCTTTCGATGAGATGATGGATATCGCTTTGGTGGAAGTCGACTTTGACGATCCGACTACGAACGTGCGAGGACGTCGCGCCTTAGCAATCGCTAAACCAACTCCGAGAGGTTATTGACCATGCCGGAGCACGATCAACCTTACCACGAGGGTCTGTTTCCTGCGAGCAAACGAAGAACAAGCAAGAAACTAAGATTGCAATCTGGATATTGCGAATATAAAATGAAAGCTTTATTGATCATGGTGGGGTTCTGTGACGCCTTTGTCTGGTCGTTGAACACAAACGAAGTACGCGAAGTTGCAGCTATGGCGAACTTTTAATCTAAACAAAACCCAAAGTCTAAACGGTGCACTAAGGGCTGTATATATGGAGGAAGAGAGGGGGAATTTCGTGGCCCTTGGTGGAGGGGTCCGAAATCAACCCTATCTCTTGTTTCCCCACACATACGGACTCTAAAAGTAGCCTATACTTATGTATTTCGAAATTACATGGGCCTGGCCCAATAAAAAGGTGACGCAGCACCTATAATAGCCTCGGGACGAAATTTATGAAGTGGCATCTTGTATATTTCGTCCATGGCTTCATGCACCCATTATGGTGGCTTCAAAGTCCTGAAATCATCACTTGTAACTCCGTTCTTGTTCCCCTTGCGCATGGCATCATCTCCATGCTTGTTCTTGCTCCAATGTTCATTCTTCTCCAAGCTAAGCCACTTCATTTGTAAACAAAACAAATGTATCCAATTTAGGCAGCATCATATTCTCATGAACATTAGAATCATTACCAAGAAACGAAAGTACCTGATAATTTAATTGGCGTGCGCGAGCTCTAGTAATTGGTCCCGTATATGTAGCAGTAGGGGCTGTGGGTGTAACAATGGTATTGATGTCCTCATCATCCTCCCCTTCTTGAAATGAAGTCGTCCTCGACGAAAACTCATCTTCCTCACCCAAATAAGGCTTCAAATCTTCAATGTTAAAAGTGGGACTAATCCCAAAATCTGCAGGCAGCTCAAGTTTATATGCATTATCATTTATTTTCTCTAACACCTTAAAGGGACCATCAGCACGTGGCATTAGCTTTGATTTGCGCAAATCAGGAAATCTATCCTGACGCAAATGTAACCAAACAAGATCTCCAGGTGCAAACACAACATGTTTTCTACCCTTATGTCCAGCAAGTTTATATTTAGCATTCATACGCTCAATGTTTTCCTTAGTTAACTCATGCATTTTTAAAATCAATTCAGCATGTTGTTTAGCATCAAAATTAACCTTCTCCGAAGATGGAAGAGGCAACAAATCAATAGGTGCACGAGGTAGGAAACCATACACAACTTCAAAAGGGCACATCTTAGTAGTAGAATGCAATGAACGATTATAAGCAAATTCAATATGAGGCAAGCATTCCTCCCACATTTTCTTATTATTCTTCAAAACAGCCCTAAGCATAGTAGACAACGTTCTATTGACTACTTCAGTTTGTCCATCAGTTTGGGGGTGACAAGTAGTACTAAAAAGCAGTTTAGTCCCCAACTTAGCCCATAAACATCTCCAAAAGTGGCTAAGAAATTTAGTATCACGATCTGAAACAATAGTATTTGGCACACCATGCAAGCGAATAATTTCATGAAAGAACAAATCAGCAACATTAACAGCATCATCGCTTTTATGACATGCTATAAAGTGTGCCATTTTCTAGAATCTATCCACGACAACAAATATGCTATCCCTCCCCTTCTTTGTTCGAGGTAAACCTAAAACAAAGTCCATAGATATATCCTCCCAAGGAACACTAGGTAGAGGCAAAGGCATATATAAACCATGAGGATTGAGTCGTGACTTAGCTTTTTGACATGTAGTGCATCGAGCAATAAAACGCTCAACATCCCGTCTCATCTTTGGCCAAAAGAAATGTGTAGCAAGTACGTCCTCCGTCTTCTTCACGCCAAAGTGTCCCATTAATCCTCCTCCATGCGCCTCCTGCAACAACAAAAGACGAACGGAGCTAGCTGGAATGCATAGCTTGTTAGCACGAAACACAAATCCATCGTTAACGACGAACTTGTTCCACATTCTTCCTTCTTTACAATTCTGCATTACATCTTTAAAATCAGCATCATGCACATATTGATCTTTGATGGTCTCCAAACCAAATATTTTGAAGTCAAGTTGTGAAAGCATAGTATAGCGGCGAGACAATGCATCAGCAATAACATTTACTTTTCCCTTCTTGTGTTTAATGACATAAGGAAAAGTCTCAACGAATTCAACCCATTTAGCATGTCTACGATTCAGTTTAGCTTGACTTTTAATATGTTTCAAAGATTCATGATCAGAATGTATAACAAATTCTTTGGGCCATAAATAATGTTGCCATGTTTCTAAAGTCCGAACAAGAGCATATAATTCTTTATCATAAGTAGAATAATTCAGACTAGGCCCACTCAATTTTTCAGAAAAGTATGCAACAGGTTTGCCATCTTGTACTAACACACCGCCTAATCCAATTCCACTAGCATCACATTCAAGCTCAAAAGTCTTATTAAAATCAGGAAGTTGGAGTAAAGGAGCATGTGTCAACTTATCTTTCAATACCGAGAAGGCTTCTTCCTGTGCGGTACCCCAAAGAAAAGGCACATCTTTCTTTGTAAGCTCATTGAGAGGTGCAGCAATGGTGCTGAAATCTCAAACAAAACGCCTATAGAACCCAGCGAGGCCAAGAAAACTCCTCACTTGTGTGACCGTTTTGGGTTGCGGCCAACTCTCAATAGCTTCAATCTTGGCTTTATCAACTTCAATTCCCTGTGGAGTAACAACATAGCCAAGAAAAGATACTCGGTCGGTGCAAAAGAGGCACTTCCCAAGGTTACCAAACAAACGTGCATCACGTAGAGCAATAAAAACAGCACGTAAATGTTCCAAATGTTCTTCCAAAGATCTGCTATAAATCAATATGTCATCAAAGTAAACTACCACAAATCGTCCAATGAAAGCACGTAAAACTTCGTTCATTAATCTCATGAAAGTACTAGGTGCATTAGTTAACCCAAAAGGCATGACTAACCACTCATATAATCCAAACTTAGTTTTGAATGCTGTTTTCCATTCATCTCCCAAGTTCATACGAATTTGATGGTATCCACTACGCAAATCAACTTTGGAGAATATTGTAGAGCCACTCAATTTATCAAGCATATCATCTAGCCTAGGAATAGGATGACGATAACGAATAGTAATATTATTAATGCCTGATAGAGGCAAAGGTGTCCCGTCTTTCGATGAGATGGTGGATTTCGCTTTGGTGGAAGTCGACTTTGACGATCCGACTACGAACGTGCGAGGACGTCGCGCCTTAGCAATCGCTAAACCAACTCCGAGAGGTTATTGACCACGCCGGAGCACGATCAACCTGACCACGAGGGTCTGTTTCCTGCGAGCAAACGAAGAACAAGCAAGAAACTAAGATTGCAATCTGGATATTGCGAATATAAGATGAAAGCTTTATTGATCAAGGTGAGGTTCTGTGACGCCTTTGTCTGGTCGTTGAACACAAACGAAGTACGCGAAGTTGCAGCTATGGCGAACTTTTAATCTAAACAAAACCCGCAGTCTAAACGATGCCCTAAGGGCTGTATATATGGAGGAAGAGGGGGGAATTTCGTGGCCCTTGGTGGAGGGGTCCGAAATCAGCCCTGTCTCTTGTTTCCACACACATACGGACTCTAAAAATAGCCTATACTTATGTATTTCGAAATTACATGGGCCTGGCCCAATAATAAGGTGACGCAGCACCTAAAATAGCCTCGGGACGAAATTTATGAAGTGGCATCTTGTATATTTCGTCCAAGGCTTCATGCACCCATTATGGTGGCTTCAAAGTCCTGAAATCATCACTTGTAACTCCGTTCTTGTTTCCCTTGCGCATGCCATCATCTCCATGCTTGTTCTTGCTCCAATGTTCATCCTTCTCCAAGCTAGGCCCATCATTTGTAAGCAAAACAAATGTATCCAATTTAGGCAGCATCATATTCTCATGAACAATAGAATCATTACCAAGAAACGAAAGTACCTGGTAATTTAGTTGGCGTGCACGAGCTCTAGTAATTGGTCCAGTATGTATAGCAGCAGGGGCTGTGGGTGTAATAATTGTATTGATGTCCTCATCATCCTCCCCTTCTTGAAATGAAGTCGTCCTCGACGGAAGTTCATCTTCCTCACCCAAATAAGGCTTCAAATCTGCAATGTTAAAAGTGGGACTAACCCCAAAATCTGCAGGCAGCTCAAGTTTATATGCATTATCATTTATTTTCTCTAACACCTTAAAGGGACCATCAGCACGTGGCATTAACTTTGATTTGCGCAAATCAGGAAATCTATCCTTACGCAAATGTAACCAAACAAAATCTCCAGGTGCAAACACAACATGTTTTCTACCCTTATCTCCAGCAAGTTTATATTTAGCATTCATGCGCTCAATGTTTTCCTTAGTTAACTCATGCATTTTTAAAATCAATTCAGCACGTTGTTTAGCATCAAAATTAACCTTCTCCGAAGATGGAAGAGGCAACAAATCAATAGGTGCACGAGGTAGGAAACCATACACAACTTCAAAAGGGCACATCTTAGTAGTAGAATGCAATGAACGATTATAAGCAAATTCAATATGAGGCAAGCATTCCTCCCACATTTTCTTATTATTCTTCAAAACAGCCCTAAGCATAGTAGACAACGTTCTATTGACTACTTCAGTTTGTCCATCAGTTTGGGGGTGACAAGTAGTACTAAAAAGCAGTTTAGTCCCCAACTTAGCCCATAAACATCTCCAAAAGTGGCTAAGAAATTTAGTATCACGATCTGAAACAATAGTATTTGGCACACCATGCAAGCGAATAATTTCATGAAAGAACAAATCAGCAACATTAACAGCATCATCGCTTTTATGACATGCTATAAAGTGTGCCATTTTCTAGAATCTATCCACGACAACAAATATGCTATCCCTCCCCTTCTTTGTTCGAGGTAAACCTAAAACAAAGTCCATAGATATATCCTCCCAAGGAACACTAGGTAGAGGCAAAGGCATATATAAACCATGAGGATTGAGTCGTGACTTAGCTTTTTGACATGTAGTGCATCGAGCAATAAAACGCTCAACATCCCGTCTCATCTTTGGCCAAAAGAAATGTGTAGCAAGTACGTCCTCCGTCTTCTTCACGCCAAAGTGTCCCATTAATCCTCCTCCATGCGCCTCCTGCAACAACAAAAGACGAACGGAGCTAGCTGGAATGCATAGCTTGTTAGCACGAAACACAAATCCATCGTTAACGACGAACTTGTTCCACATTCTTCCTTCTTTACAATTCTGCATTACATCTTTAAAATCAGCATCATGCACATATTGATCTTTGATGGTCTCCAAACCAAATATTTTGAAGTCAAGTTGTGAAAGCATAGTATAGCGGCGAGACAATGCATCAGCAATAACATTTTCTTTTCCCTTCTTGTGTTTAATGACATAAGGAAAAGTCTCAATGAATTCAACCCATTTAGCATGTCTACGATTCAGTTTAGCTTGACTTTTAATATGTTTCAAAGATTCATGATCAGAATGTATAACAAATTCTTTGGGCCATAAATAATGTTGCCATGTTTCTAAAGTCCGAACAAGAGCATATGATAGAGGCAAAGGTGTCCCGTCTTTCGATGAGATGATGGATATCGCTTTGGTGGCAGTCGACTTTGACGATCCGACTACGAACGTGCGAGGACGTCGCGCCTTAGCAATCGCTAAACCAACTCCGAGAGGTTATTGACCACGCCGGAGCACGATCAACCTGACCACGAGGGTCTGTTTCCTGCGAGCAAACGAAGAACAAGCAAGAAACTGAGATTGCAATCTGGATATTGCGAATATAAGATGAAAGCTTTATTGATCAAGGTGGGGTTCTGTGACGCCTTTGTCTGGTCGTTGAACACAAACGAAGTACGCGAAGTTGCAGCTATGGCGAACTTTTAATCTAAACAAAACCCAAAGTCTAAACGATGCCCTAAGGGCTGTATATATGGAGGAAGAGGGGGGAATTTCGTGGCCCTTGGTGGAGGGGTCCGAAATCAACCCTATCTCTTGTTTCCCCACACATACGGACTCTAAAAATAGCCTATACTTATGTATTTCGAAATTACATGGGCCTGGCCCAATAATAAGGTGACGCAGCACCTAAAATAGCCTCGGGACGAAATTTATGAAGTGGCATCTTGTATATTTCGTCCAAGGCTTCATGCACCCATTATGGTGGCTTCAAAGTCCTGAAATCATCACTTGTAACTCCGTTCTTGTTTCCCTTGCGCATGCCATCATCTCCATGCTTATTCTTGCTCCAATGTTCATCCTTCTCCAAGCTAGGCCCTTCATTTGTAAGCAAAACAAATGTATCCAATTTAGGCAGCATCATATTCTCATGAACATTAGAATCATTACCAAGAAACGAAAGTACCTGGTAATTTAGTTGGCGTGCACGAGCTCTAGTAATTGGTCCAGTATGTATAGCAGCAGGGGCTGTGGGTGTAACAATTGTATTGATGTCCTCATCATCCTCCCCTTCTTGAAATGAAGTCGTCCTCGACGGAAGTTCATCTTCCTCACCCAAATAAGGCTTCAAATCTGCAATGTTAAAAGTGGGACTAACCCCAAAATTTGCAGGCAGCTCAAGTTTATATGCATTATCATTTATTTTCTCTAACACCTTAAAGGGACCATCAGCACGTGGCATTAACTTTGATCTGCGCAAATCAGGAAATCTATCCTTACGCAAATGTAACCAAACAAGATCTCCAGGTGCAAACACAACATGTTTTCTACCCTTATCTCCAGCAAGTTTATATTTAGCATTCATGCGCTCAATGTTTTCCTTAGTTAACTCATGCATTTTTAAAATCAATTCAGCACGTTGTTTAGCATCAAAATTAACCTTCTCCGAAGATGGAAGAGGCAACAAATCAATAGGTGCACGAGGTAGGAAACCATACACAACTTCAAAAGGGCACATCTTAGTAGTAGAATGCAATGAACGATTATAAGCAAATTCAATATGAGGCAAGCATTCCTCCCACATTTTCTTATTATTCTTCAAAACAGCCCTAAGCATAGTAGACAACGTTCTATTGACTACTTCAGTTTGTCCATCAGTTTGGGGGTGACAAGTAGTACTAAAAAGCAGTTTAGTCCCCAACTTAGCCCATAAACATCTCCAAAAGTGGCTAAGAAATTTAGTATCATGATCTGAAACAATAGTATTAGGCACACCATGCAAGCGAATAATTTCACGAAAGAACAAGTCAGCAACATTAACAGCATCATCGCTTTTATGACATGGTATAAAGTGTGCCATTTTCGAGAATCTATCCACGACAACAAATATGCTATTCCTCCCCTTCTTTGTTCGAGGTAAACCTAAAACAAAGTCCATAGATATATCCTCCTAAGGAACACTAGGTACAGGCAAAGGCATATATAAACCATGAGGATTGAGTCGTGACTTAGCTTTTTGACATGTAGTGCAGCGAGCAATAAAATGCTCAACATCCCGTCTCATCTTTGGCCAAAAGAAATGTGTAGCAAGTACGTCCTCCGTCTTCTTCACGCCAAAGTGTCCCATTAATCCTCCTCCATGCGCCTCCTGCAACAACAAAAGACGAACGGAGCTAGCTGGAATGCATAGCTTGTTAGCACGAAACACAAATCCATCGTTAACAACAAACTTGTTCCACATTCTTCCTTCTTTACAATTCTGCATTACATCTTTAAAATTAGCATCATGCACATATTGATCTTTGATGGTCTCCAAACCAAATATTTTGAAGTCAAGTTGTGAAAGCATAGTATAGCGACGAGACAATGCATCAGCAATAACATTTTCTTTTCCCTTCTTGTGTTTAATGACATAAGGGAAAGTCTCAATGAATTCAACCCATTTAGCATGTCTACGATTCAGTTTAGCTTGACATTTAATATGTTTCAAAGATTCATGATCAGAATGTATAACAAATTCTTTGGGCCATAAATAATGTTGCCATGTTTCTAAAGTCCGAACAAGAGCATATAATTCTTTATCATAAGTAGAATAATTCAGACTAGGCCCACTCAATTTTTCAGAAAAGTATGCAACAGGTTTGCCATCTTGTAATAACACACCTCCTAATCCAATTCCACTAGCATCACATTCAAGCTCAAAAGTCTTATTAAAATCAGGAAGTTGGAGTAAAGGAGCATGTGTCAACTTATCTTTCAATACCATGAAGGCTTCTTCCTGTGCGGTACCCCAAAGAAAAGGCACATCTTTCTTTGTAAGCTCATTGAGAGGTGCAGCAATGGTGCTGAAATCTCTCACAAAACGCCTATAGAATCCAGCGAGGCCAAGAAAACTACTCACTTGTGTGACCGTTTTGGGCTGCGGCCAACTCTCAATAGCTTCAATCTTGGCTTTATCAACTTCAATTCCCTGTGGAGTAACAACATAGGCAAGAAAAGATACTCGGTCGGTGCAAAAGGTGCACTTCCCAAGGTTACCAAACAAACGTGCATCACGTAGAGCAATAAAAACAGCACGTAAATGTTCCAAATGTTCTTCCAAAGATCTGCTATAAATCAATATGTCATCAAAGTAAACTACCACAAATCGTCCAATGAAAGCACGTAAAACTTCGTTCATTAATCTCATGAAAGTACTAGGTGCATTAGTTAACCCAAAAGGCATGACTAACCACTCATATAATCCAAACTTAGTTTTAAATGCTGTTTTCCATTCATCTCCCAATTTCATACGAATTTGATGGTAGCCACTACGCAAATCAACTTTGGAGAATATTGTAGAGCCACTCAATTCATCAAGCATATCATCTAGCCTAGGAATAGGATGACGATAACGAATAGTAATATTATTAATGCCTCTACAATCAACACACATACGTGATGTACCATCCTTTTTCGGCACTAGAATAATAGGAACAGCACAAGGACTAAAGGATTCGCGTATATAACCTTTGTCGAGAAGCTCTTGTACTTGACGCATAATCTCCTTCGTCTCCTCTGGATTGGTACGGTATGGTGCATGGTTTGGCAGTGATGCACCGGGAATTAAGTCAATCTGATGCTCAATCCCTCGAATAGGCGGTAATCCCGGTGGCACGTCTTGTGGAAAAACGTCAGCGAACTCCTGCAAAATGTTAGTGACAGCAGGAGGCAAAGAGGAAGGCACGTCCTCGAATGAAAATAATGCCTCTTTGCACACAAAAGCATAGCAAACAGATTTGCTGAAATCTAGCTCATCAATATCAGATTTGGTGGCAAATAAACATGCACTTTTCAATTTAATTTCAGAAGCAACACTAGATGGTTTATTATTAGGCTTCATTTGTTGCTCAAATTCTTTTGCCACAATCGGATTTTCACTCTTATTCTTCTCCTGTTGTGCTTTATTAGCTCTATTAATATCATCTTTCAAAATGGAATCAGGAGTCATAGGAAGCAAAGTAATATTTTTATCCTTATGAACAAGAGTATAGTGATTGTTTCTACCATGGTGTACAGAATTTTTATCAAATTGCCATGGTCTACCAAGTAATAAGGAACATGCTTGCATAGGTACCACATCACAATCAACATAATCAGCATATGTAGAGATACTAAAATGCACACGAACAGTACGTGTTACCTTAACCTTGCCGCTGTTGTTGAACCATTGGATGTAGTAAGGATGTGGATGTGGTCTTGTGGTGAGAGAAAGCTTCTCCACCATCTCCATGCTAGCCAAGTTGTTGCAACTACCTCCGTCTATGATGACGCGCACAGAACGTTCCTTCACAACTCCCTTGGTATGGAACAAATTGTGCCTCTGATTTTGCTCAACTTGTGTGACCTGCACACTCAAAACACGTTGAGCAACTAAACATTCATACCTGTCAGCGTCTTCAGGAGCCATGTATTGCGTCTCATGATCAGAATCATCTCCACCATGTTCTTCACGTGTAATAAGAGCCAAAGTCTCCTCATCATAGTCACTAGCGGACTCATATCCACCATCCGCGGTAGCAATCATCACACGCGGAGATTTGCATTCTCTTGCATAATGACCTCCTCCCTTACAACGACGACAAATAATATCACTTGTGTGCCCTGTTGATGCCATGGAAGAAGAAGAACGCTGTGCAGGCCCCGCAGGTGCGCTCTTGGCAGATAATTGTGGTTGTGCCTGTTTTCTTGTATCACGGTTGGAGGTGGCACCGGATGGAGGTGCTGGTGCAGTTGAAGTAGAAGATGCACGTGGTGTCCATGATGAAGGTCGGCCTGCAGAAAAGTTAGTTCGCCCCAATGCTTGTCGATCCTGCACTTCACGTTCAGCTTTACAAGCAAGATGGAATAAACGAGTGATATTAGTATACTCCTTATAGTCTAGAATGGTCTGAATCTCTCTATTTAATCCACCTAGAAAACGTGCAAGCATAGCTTCATTCTCCTCAACAATACCACATCTAATCATGCCAGTTTGTAATTCCTGATAATATTCTTCTACAGAATTTTTCCCTTGTCTTAAACGCTGCAATTTTTGAAGCAATTCACGTTGATAATATGGTGGAACCCAACGCGTACGCATAGCAGTTTTCAAAGCATCCCAAGTAGTTGGAATAGGATATAATCTACAATGTTCAGACCACCATACACATGCAAAACTAGTGAAAGCACAAACGGCAGCAGCAACTCGTCTCTCCTCAGGATATTGTAAACATGTAAATCGTTGTTCAGTTTCTAACTCCCAAGTAAGATATATATCAGGAACATATCTACCCTCAAATGGTGGAATATTCAATTTCAGTTTAGGAATATGGACATCATCTCGTACCTGAGGTGGTGGTGCAGGCCTACCATTACGAATATATACCTGAGGTCGACCTGCTGGTGGTGGTACAGGTGGCTGCACGTAGTGTTGATTTTGATCAACCTCATCCTCATAATCTCCCACATAATCATCCTCCTCCGCATCAGCAGCAGGAGCCACAGAAGTATCAACAGCAGCACCAACAGTTTGGCCAAACGCAAGAGGAACACGGCTTGCTCGGCGGAGGTCTGCTTCGCGACGTGGAGGTAGTCGTTGTTGTTGTTGTTGGAGAGGTGCGTTAGCTGGAGCGGGTGGTGGTGGTGGAAGACGCGCGAGCAATTCATTAAACTTGTTATCGAGCTTTGTTTCGAACGTCTTCTCAAAGCCAGTGATCTTCTCCATGGCCTCTTCAAAATTGTTCAGCACATCTTGCACCTGTTCAGTCATCATTTGCTGAAACTTATCATGAAGCTCCTTGTTCGATAAATTCTCCCAGTCAATCTCGTCGGCTTGTGATCCTGGCATGGTTAGCAGCAATAGAAACACACAAGAATATGATCCTACAGACTACGAACAAGTGGTGGTGGTGGATGTCACAAATCCGTCAAGCAAATCTCAAATTCTTACCAGTTCTTACCCAGCAGCAGGCGGTGATCGGCAACCGTTGTAGTCAAAAACTCTCAAAGCATGGATAGAGCGATTACCAGGGAGAGTCAAACGCACGACGTAGATGTATGTGGAGCTGGGAAGGCTTATAATATGGTAGCAAAAAGGGTCAGCAATAATCAATTCAGAGATGCAAAGTTGAATAAACGCTCAACGACGGTACTGTGCTGGTCCTAGGCTAGACTGTGCTAGAGACGCGAGCCTAGAACACTAACAAAATCACGGCGCGGCACGTAAACAAGGGAAAAGCACACTCTGGAATTTTTTTTTTCGCTCTTTTTTTTTGCGCTCTTTTTTTTTTGCGCTGCTTTTTTTTTTGCGAAAAATCACTATAATGGCGAGTGTCTCAAAACTCTTCTTAGCTCAAACTGACAGGATGGGCACGAAATTTTTTTGACCAAATTTTTTTTTTGACTGCCCGAACCCAAAAACTGGAAACGGGTCAAAAAAAACTTCCTATAATGGCACCTGTCTCAAAACACTCAGAAACACCTAAAAATAGGATAGCCGGAAAATTTTTCGAAAAATTTTGGGCCTAAACGGAGCGTGGCTACCCGACTCCGGCAAGGAAACACGAATCAGAATCTAGATGGATCTCGAAAACAAACCTAATATGACAAGAACTCGGATTGGTGGTGGATATATGGTGGTAGATGGCAGCGGTGGTGGTATATGACAGCTATGGTGGTATATGGATACGGATTCGAAGCGGTGGCGGATAAGCGGTGGTGGTAGATGGCAGGGGTGATGATGATGGTGCGGCGGCGGCGTGACAACTTATGACCAGAACTCGAAACTCTAAAAGACTAGACTCTAAGACCAGCAACTAGACACGACGATGCAACCGCAAATTCAACAAAGCAAAACCCTAAAAAGATTATGCAAAGGCTCAGATTGGTTTGGATATGATGAACTAACCCTAATTTTTTTTGTGGCTTTTTCATGGACTGTAGGTATGAAGAACAGACTCGATCTAAACTACGAAAAACTGTAAAATCTCACCGAGCAACCTGAAAACTGATACCACTTGATAGAGGCAAAGGTGTCCCGTCTTTCGATGAGATGGTGGATTTCGCTTTGGTGGAAGTCGACTTTGACGATCCGACTACGAACGTGCGAGGACGTCGCGCCTTAGCAATCGCTAAACCAACTCCGAGAGGTTATTGACCACGCCGGAGCACGATCAACCTGACCACGAGGGTCTGTTTCCTGCGAGCAAACGAAGAACAAGCAAGAAACTAAGATTGCAATCTGGATATTGCGAATATAAGATGAAAGCTTTATTGATCAAGGTGGGGTTCTGTGACGCCTTTGTCTGGTCGTTGAACACAAACGAAGTACGCGAAGTTGCAGCTATGGCGAACTTTTAATCTAAACAAAACCCGCAGTCTAAACGATGCCCTAAGGGCTGTATATATGGAGGAAGAGGGGGGAATTTCGTGGCCCTTGGTGGAGGGGTCCGAAATCAGCCCTATCTCTTGTTTCCCCACACATACGGACTCTAAAAATAGCCTATACTTATGTATTTCGAAATTACATGGGCCTGGCCCAATAATAAGGTGACGCAGCACCTAAAATAGCCTCGGGACGAAATTTATGAAGTGGCATCTTGTATATTTCGTCCAAGGCTTCATGCACCCATTATGGTGGCTTCAAAGTCCTGAAATCATCACTTGTAACTCCGTTCTTGTTTCCCTTGCGCATGCCATCATCTCCATGCTTGTTCTTGCTCCAATGTTCATCCTTCTCCAAGCTAGGCCCATCATTTGTAAGCAAAACAAATGTATCCAATTTAGGCAGCATCATATTCTCATGAACAATAGAATCATTACCAAGAAACGAAAGTACCTGGTAATTTAGTTGGCGTGCACGAGCTCTAGTAATTGGTCCAGTATGTATAGCAGCAGGGGTTGTGGGTGTAATAATTGTATTGATGTCCTCATCAATGCCTCTACAATCAACACACATACGTGATGTACCATCCTTTTTCGGCACTAGAATAATAGGAACAGCACAAGGACTAAGTGATAGAGGCGGAGGTGTCCCGTCTTTCGATGAGATGATGGATATCGCTTTGGTGGAAGTCGACTTTGACGATCCGACTACGAACGTGCGAGGACGTCGCGCCTTAGCAATCGCTAAACCAACTCCGAGAGGTTATTGACCACGCCGGAGCATGATCAACCTGACCACGTGGGTCTGTTTCCTGCGAGCAAACGAAGAACAAGCAAGAAACTAAGATTGCAATCTGGATATTGCGAATATAAGATGAAAGCTTTATTGATCAAGGTGGGGTTCTGTGACGCCTTTGTCTGGTCGTTGAACACAAACGAAGTACGCGAAGTTGCAGCTATGGCGAACTTTTAATCTAAACAAAACCCAAAGTCTAAACAATGCCCTAAGGGTTGTATATATGGAGGAAGAGGGGGGAATTTCGTGGCCCTTGGTGGAGGGGTCCGAAATCAACCCTATCTCTTGTTTCCCCACACATACGGACTCTAAAAATAGCCTATACTTATGTATTTCGAAATTACATGGGCCTGGCCCAATAATAAGGTGACGCAGCACCTAAAATAGCCTCGGGACGAAATTTATGAAGTGGCATCTCGTATATTTCGTCCAAGGCTTCATGCACCCATTATGGTGGCTTCAAAGTCCTGAAATCATCACTTGTAACTCCGTTCTTGTTCCCCTTGCGCATGCCATCATCTCCATGCTTGTTCTCGCTCCAATGTTCATCCTTCTCCAACCTAGGCCCTTCATTTGTAAGCAAAACAAATGTATTCAATTTAGGCAGCATCATATTCTCATGAACATTAGAATCATTACCAAGAAACGAAAGTACCTGGTAATTTAGTTGGCGTGCACGGGCTCTAGTAATTGGTCCAGTATGTATAGCAGCAGGGGCTGTGGGTGTAACAATTGTATTGATGTCCTCATCATCCTCCCCTTCTTGAAATGAAGTCGTCCTCGACGGAAGTTCATCTTCCTCACCCAAATAAGGCTTCAAATCTGCAATGTTAAAAGTGGGACTAATCCCAAAATCTGCAGGCAGCTCAAGTTTATATGCATTATCATTTATTTTCTCTAACACCTTAAAGGGACCATCAGCACGTGGCATTAGCTTTGATTTGCGCAAATCAGGAAATCTATCCTGACGCAAATGTAACCAAACAAGATCTCCAGGTGCAAACACAACATGTTTTCTACCCTTATGTCCAGCAAGTTTATATTTAGCATTCATGCGCTCAATGTTTTCCTTAGTTAACTCATGCATTTTTAAAATCAATTCAGCACGTTGTTTAGCATCAAAATTAACCTTCTCCGAAGATGGAAGAGGCAACAAATCAATAGGTGCACGAGGTAGGAAACCATACACAACTTCAAAAGGGCACATCTTAGTAGTAGAATGCAATGAACGATTATAAGCAAATTCAATATGAGGCAAGCATTCCTCCCACATTTTCTTATTATTCTTCAAAACAGCCCTAAGCATAGTAGACAACGTTCTATTGACTACTTCAGTTTGTCCATCAGTTTGGGGGTGACAAGTAGTACTAAAAAGCAGTTTAGTCCCCAACTTAGCCCATAAACATCTCCAAAAGTGGCTAAGAAATTTAGTATCACGATCTGAAACAATAGTATTTGGCACACCATGCAAGCGAATAATTTCATGAAAGAACAAATCAGCAACATTAACAGCATCATCGCTTTTATGACATGCTGTAAAGTGTGCCATTTTCTAGAATCTATCCACGACAACAAATATGCTATCCCTCCCCTTCTTTGTTCGAGGTAAACCTAAAACAAAGTCCATAGATATATCCTCCCAAGGAACACTAGGTACAGGCAAAGGCATATATAAACCATGAGGATTGAGTCGTGACTTAGCTTTTTGACATGTAGTGCAGCGAGCAATAAAACGCTCAACATCCCGTCTCATCTTTGGCCAAAAGAAATGTGTAGCAAGTACGTCCTCCGTCTTCTTCACGCCAAAGTGTCCCATTAATCCTCCTCCATGCGCCTCCTGCAACAACAAAAGACGAACGGAGCTAGCTGGAATGCATAGCTTGTTAGCACGAAACACAAATCCATCGTTAACAACAAACTTGTTCCACATTCTTCCTTCTTTACAATTCTGCACTACATCTTTAAAATCAGCATCATGCACATATTGATCTTTGATGGTCTCCAAACCAAATATTTTGAAGTCAAGTTGTGAAAGCATAGTATAGCGGCGAGACAATGCATCAGCAATAACATTTTCTTTTCCCTTCTTGTGTTTAATGACATAAGGAAAAGTCTCAACGAATTCAACCCATTTAGCATGTCTACGATTCAGTTTAGCTTGACTTTTAATATGTTTCAAAGATTCATGATCAGAATGTATAACAAATTCTTTGGGCCATAAATAATGTTGCCATGTTTCTAAAGTCCGAACAAGAGCATATAATTCTTTATCATAAGTAGAATAATTCAGACTAGGCCCACTCAATTTTTCAGAAAAGTATGCAACAGGTTTGCCATCTTGTACTAACACACCGCCTAATCCAATTCCACTAGCATCACATTCAAGCTCAAAAGTCTTATTAAAATCAGGAAGTTGGAGTAAAGGAGCATGTGTCAACTTATCTTTCAATACCGAGAAGGCTTCTTCCTGTGCGGTACCCCAAAGAAAAGGCACATCTTTCTTTGTAAGCTCATTGAGAGGTGCAGCAATGGTGCTGAAATCTCAAACAAAACGCCTATAGAACCCAGCGAGGCCAAGAAAACTCCTCACTTGTGTGACCGTTTTGGGTTGCGGCCAACTCTCAATAGCTTCAATCTTGGCTTTATCAACTTCAATTCCCTGTGGAGTAACAACATAGCCAAGAAAAGATACTCGGTCGGTGCAAAAGAGGCACTTCCCAAGGTTACCAAACAAACATGCATCACGTAGAGCAATAAAAACAGCACGTAAATGTTCCAAATGTTCTTCCAAAGATCTGCTATAAATCAATATGTCATCAAAGTAAACTACCACAAATCGTCCAATGAAAGCACGTAAAACTTCGTTCATTAATCTCATGAAAGTACTAGGTGCATTAGTTAACCCAAAAGGCATGACTAACCACTCATATAATCCAAACTTAGTTTTGAATGCTGTTTTCCATTCATCTCCCAAGTTCATACGAATTTGATGGTATCCACTACGCAAATCAACTTTGGAGAATATTGTAGAGCCACTCAATTTATCAAGCATATCATCTAGCCTAGGAATAGGATGACGATAACGAATAGTAATATTATTAATGCCTCTACAATCAACACACATACGTGATGTACCATCCTTTTTCGGCACTAGAATAATAGGAACAGCACAAGGACTAAGTGATAGAGGCGGAGGTGTCCCGTCTTTCGATGAGATGATGGATATCGCTTTGGTGGAAGTCGACTTTGACGATCCGACTACGAACGTGCGAGGACGTCGCGCCTTAGCAATCGCTAAACCAACTCCGAGAGGTTATTGACCACGCTGGAGCATGATCAACCTGACCACGAGGGTCTGTTTCCTGCGAGCAAACGAAGAACAAGCAAGAAACTAAGATTGCAATCTGGATATTGCGAATATAAGATGAAAGCTTTATTGATCAAGGTGGGGTTCTGTGACGCCTTTGTCTGGTCGTTGAACACAAACGAAGTACGCGAAGTTGCAGCTATGGCGAACTTTTAATCTAAACAAAACCCAAAGTCTAAACGATGCCCTAAGGGCTGTATATATGGAGGAAGAGGGGGGAATTTCGTGGCCCTTGGTGGAGGGGTCCGAAATCAACCCTATCTCTTGTTTCCCCACACATACGGACTCTAAAAATAGCCTATACTTATGTATTTCGAAATTACATGGGCCTGGCCCAATAATAAGGTGACGCAGCACCTAAAATAGCCTCGGGATGAAATTTATGAAGTGGCATCTCGTATATTTCGTCCAAGGCTTCATGCACCCATTATGGTGGCTTCAAAGTCCTGAAATCATCACTTGTAACTCCGTTCTTGTTCCCCTTGCGCATGCCATCATCTCCATGCTTGTTCTTGCTCTAATGTTCATCCTTCTCCAAGCTAGGCCCTTCATTTGTAAGCAAAACAAATGTATCCAATTTAGGCAGCATCATATTCTCATGAACATTAGAATCATTACCAAGAAACGAAAGTACCTGGTAATTTAGTTGGCGTGCACGGGCTCTAGTAATTGGTCCAGTATGTATAGCAGCAGGGGCTGTGGGTGTAACAATTGTATTGATGTCCTCATCATCCTCCCCTTCTTGAAATGAAGTCGTCCTCGACAGAAGTTCATCTTCCTCACCCAAATAAGGCTTCAAATCTGCAATGTTAAAAGTGGGACTAACCCCAAAATCTGCAGGCAGCTCAAGTTTATATGCATTATCATTTATTTTCTCTAACACCTTAAAGGGACCATCAGCACGTGGCATTAACTTTGATTTGGGCAAATCAGGAAATCTATCCTTACGCAAATGTAACCAAACAAGATCTCCAGGTGCAAACACAACATGTTTTCTACCCTTATCTCCAGCAAGTTTATATTTAGCATTCATGCGCTCAATGTTTTCCTTAGTTAACTCATGCATTTTTAAAATCAATTCAGCATGTTGTTTAGCATCAAAATTAACCTTCTCCGAAGATGGAAGAGGCAACAAATCAATAGGTGCATGAGGTAGGAAACCATACACAACTTCAAAAGGGCACATCTTAGTAGTAGAATGCAATGAACGATTATAAGCAAATTCAATATGAGGCAAGCATTCCTCCCACATTTTCTTATTATTCTTCAAAAAAGCCCTAAGCATAGTAGACAACGTTCTATTGACTACTTCAGTTTGTCCATCAGTTTGGGGGTGACAAGTAGTACTAAAAAGCAGTTTAGTCCCCAACTTAGCCCATAAACATCTCCAAAAGTGGCTAAGAAATTTAGTATCACGATCTGAAACAATAGTATTTGGCACACCATGCAAGCGAATAATTTCACGAAAGAACAAATCAGCAACATTAATAGCATCATCGCTTTTATGACATGGTATAAAGTGTGCCATTTTCGAGAATCTATCCACGACAACAAATATGCTATCCCTCCCCTTCTTTGTTCGAGGTAAACCTAAAACAAAGTCCATAGATAAATCCTCCCAAGGAACACTAGGTACAGGCAAAGGCATATATAAACCATGAGGATTGAGGCGTGACTTAGCTTTTTGACATGTAGTGCAGCGAGCAATAAAACGCTCAACATCCCGTCTCATCTTTGGCCAAAAGAAATGTGTAGCAAGTACGTCCTCCGTCTTCTTCACGCCAAAGTGTCCCATTAATCCTCCTCCATGCGCCTCCTGCAACAACAAAAGACGAACGGAGCTAGCTGGAATGCATAGCTTGTTAGCACGAAACACAAATCCATCGTTAACAACAAACTTGTTCCACATTCTTCCTTCTTTACAATTCTGCATTACATCTTTAAAATCAGCATCATGCACATATTGATCTTTGATGGTTTCCAAACCAAATATTTTGAAGTCAAGTTGTGAAAGCATAGTATAGCGGCGAGACAATGCATCAGCAATAACATTTTCTTTTCCCTTCTTGTGTTTAATGACATAAGGAAAAGTCTCAATGAATTCAACCCATTTAGCATGTCTACGGTTCAGTTTAGCTTGACTTTTAATATGTTTCCAAGATTCATGATCAGAATGTATAACAAATTCTTTGGGCCATAAATAATGTTGCCATGTTTCTAAAGTCCGAACAAGAGCATATAATTCTTTATCATAAGTAGAATAATTCAGACTAGGCCCACTCAATTTTTCAGAAAAGTATGCAACAGGTTTGCCATCTTGTAATAACACACCGCCTAATCCAATTCCACTAGCATCACATTCAAGCTCAAAAGTCTTATTAAAATCAGGAAGTTGGAGTAAAGGAGCATGTGTCAACTTATCTTTCAATACCGTGAAGGCTTCTTCCTGTGCGGTACCCCAAAGAAAAGGCACATCTTTCTTTGTAAGCTCATTGAGAGGTGCAGCAATGGTGCTGAAATCTCTCACAAAACGCCTATAGAATTCAGCGAGGCCAAGAAAACTCCTCACTTGTGTGACCGTTTTGGGCTGCGGCCAACTCTCAATAGCTTCAATCTTGGCTTTATCAACTTCAATTCCCTGTGGAGTAACAACATAGCCAAAAAAAGATACTCGGTCGGTGCAAAAGGTGCACTTCCCAAGGTTACCAAACAAACGTGCATCACGTAGAGCAATAAAAACAGCACGTAAATGTTCCAAATGTTCTTCCAAAGATCTGCTATAAATCAATATGTCATCAAAGTAAACTACCACAAATCGTCCAATGAAAGCACGTAAAACTTCGTTCATTAATCTCATGAAAGTACTAGGTGCATTAGTTAACCCAAAAGGCATGACTAACCACTCATATAATCCAAACTTAGTTTTAAATGCTGTTTTCCATTCATCTCCCAATTTCATACGAATTTGATGGTAGCCACTACGCAAATCAACTTTGGAGAATATTGTAGAGCCACTCAATTCATCAAGCATATCATCTAGCCTAGGAATAGGATGACGATAACGAATAGTAATATTATTAATGCCTCTACAATCAACACACATACGTGATGTACCATCCTTTTTCGGCACTAGAATAATAGGAACAGCACAAGGACTAAGGGATTCGCGTATATAACCTTTGTCGAGAAGCTCTTGTACTTGACGCATAATCTCCTTCGTCTCCTCTGGATTGGTACGGTATGGTGCACGGTTTGGTAGTGAAGCACCGGGAATTAAGTCAATCTGATGCTCAATCCCTCGAATAGGCGGTAATCCCGGTGGCACGTCTTGTGGAAAAACGTCAGCGAACTCCTGCAAAATGTTAGTAACAGCAGGAGGCAAAGAGGAAGGCACGTCCTCGAATGAAAATAATGCCTCTTTGCACACAAAAGCATAGCAAACAGATTTGCTGAAATCTAGCTCATCAATATCAGATTTGGTGGCAAATAAACATGCACTTTTCAATTTAATTTCAGAAGCAACACTAGATGGTTTATTATTAGGCTTCATTTGTTGCTCAAATTCTTTTGCCACAATCTGATTTTCACTCTTATTCTTCTCCTGTTGTGCTTTATTAGCTCTATTCATATCATCTTTCAAAATGGAATCAGGAGTCATAGGAAGCAAAGTAATATTTTTATCCTTATGAACAAGAGTATAGTGATTGTTTCTACCATGGTGTACAGAATTTTTATCAAATTGCCATGGTCTACCAAGTAATAAGGAACATGCTTGCATAGGTACCACATCACAATCAACATAATCAGCATATGTAGAGATACTAAAATGCACACGAACAGTACGTGTTACCTTAACCTTGCCGCTGTTGTTGAACCATTGGATGTAGTAAGGATGTGGATGTGGTCTTGTGGTGAGAGAAAGCTTCTCCACCATCTCCATGCTAGCCAAGTTGTTGCAGCTCCCTCCGTCTATGATGACGCGCACAGAACGTTCCTTCACAACTCCCTTGGTATGGAACAAATTGTGCCTCTGATTTTGCTCAGCTTGTGTGACCTGCACACTCAAAACACGTTGAGCAACGCAAATTCAACAAAGCAAAACCCTAAAAAGATTATGCAAGGCTCAGATTGGTTCGGATATGGTGAACTAACCCTAATTTTTTTTTTGTGGATTTTTCGTGGACTATAGGTATGAAGAATAGACTCGATCTAAACTACGAAAAACTGTAAAATCTCACCGAGCAACCTGGAAATCTGATACCACTTGATAGAGGCAAAGGTGTCCCGTCTTTCGATGAGATGGTGGATTTCGCTTTGGTGGAAGTCGACTTTGACGATCCGACTACGAACGTGCGAGGACGTCGCGCCTTAGCAATCGCTAAACCAACTCCGATAGGTTATTGACCACGCCGGAGCACGATCAACCTGACCACGAGGGTCTGTTTCCTGCGAGCAAACGAAGAACAAGCAAGAAACTAAGATTGCAATCTGGATATTGCGAATATAAGATGAAAGCTTTATTGATCAAGGTGGGGTTCTGTGACGCCTTTGTCTGGTCGTTGAACACAAACGAAGTACGCGAAGTTGCAGCTATGGCGAACTTTTAATCTAAACAAAACCCAAAGTCTAAACGATGCCCTAAGGGCTGTATATATGGAGGAAGAGGGGGGAATTTCGTGGCCCTTGGTGGAGGGGTCCGAAATCAACCCTATCTCTTGTTTCCCCACACATACGGACTCTAAAAATAGCCTATACTTATGTATTTCGAAATTACATGGGCCTGGCCCAATAATAAGGTGACGCAGCACCTAGAATAGCCTCGGGACGAAATTTATGAAGTGGCATCTTGTATATTTCGTCCAAGGCTTCATGCACCCATTATGGTGGCTTCAAAGTCCTGAAATCATCACTTGTAACTCCGTTCTTGTTTCCCTTGCGCATGCCATCATCTCCATGCTTGTTCTTGCTCCAATGTTCATCCTTCTCCAAGCTAGGCCCTTCATTTGTAAGCTAAACAAATGATAGAGGCAAAGGTGTCCCGTCTTTCGATGAGATGGTGGATTTCGCTTTGGTGGAAGTCGACTTTGACGATCCGACTACGAACGTGCGAGGACGTCGCGCCTTAGCAATCGCTAAACCAACTCCGAGAGGTTATTGACCACGCCGGAGCACGATCAACCTGACCACGAGGGTCTGTTTCCTGCGAGCAAACGAAGAACAAGCAAGAAACTAAGATTGCAATCTGGATATTGCGAATATAAGATGAAAGCTTTATTGATCAAGGTGGGGTTCTGTGACGCCTTTGTCTGGTCGTTGAACACAAACGAAGTACGCGAAGTTGCAGCTATGGCGAACTTTTAATCTAAACAAAACCCAAAGTCTAAACGATGCCCTAAGGGCTGTATATATGGAGGAAGAGGGGGGGGGGAATTTCGTGGCCCTTGGTGGAGGGGTCCGAAATCAAGCCTATCTCTTGTTTCCCCACACATACGGACTCTAAAAATAGCCTATACTTATGTATTTCGAAATTACATGGGCCTGGCCCAATAATAAGGTGACGCAGCACCTAAAATAGCCTCGGGACGAAATTTATGAAGTGGCATCTTGTATATTTCGTCCAAGGCTTCATGCACCCATTATGGTGGCTTCAAAGTCCTGAAATCATCACTTGTAACTCCGTTATTGTTCCCCTTGCGCATGCCATCATCTCCATGCTTGTTCTTGCTCCAATGTTCATCCTTCTCCAAGCTAGGCCCTTCATTTGTAAGCAAAACAAATGTATCCAATTTAGGCAGCATCATATTCTCATGAACATTAGAATCATTACCAAGAAACGAAAGTACCTGGTAATTTAGTTGGCGTGCACGAGCTCTAGTAATTGGTCCAGTATGTATAGCAGCAGGGGCTGTGGGTGTAACAATTGTATTGATGTCCTCATCAGAAACACAAATCCATCGTTAACGACAAACTTGTTCCACATTCTTCCCTCTTTACAATTCTGCATTACATCTTTAAAATCAGCATCATGCACATATTGATCTTTGATGGTCTCCAAACCAAATATTTTGAAGTCAAGTTGTGAAAGCATAGTATAGCGACGAGACAATGCATCAGCAATAACATTTTCTTTTCCCTTCTTGTGTTTAATCACATAAGGGAAAGTCTCAATGAATTCAACCCATTTAGCATGTCTACGATTCAGTTTAGCTTGACTTTTAATATGTTTCAAAGATTCATGATCAGAATGTATAACAAATTCTTTGGGCCATAAATAATGTTGCCATGTTTCTAAAGTCCGAACAAGAGCATATAATTCTTTATCATAAGTAGAATAATTCAGACTAGGCCCACTCAATTTTTCAGAAAAGTATGCAACAGGTTTGCCATCTTGTAATAACACACCTCCTAATCCAATTCAACTAGCATCACATTCAAGCTCAAAAGTCTTATTAAAATCAGGAAGTTGGAGTAAAGGAGCATGTGTCAACTTATCTTTCAATACCGTGAAGGCTTCTTCCTGTGCGGTACCCCAAACAAAAGGCACATCCTTCTTTGTAAGCTCGTTGAGAGGTGCAGCAATGGTGCTGAAATCTCTCACAAAACGCCTATAGAATCCAGCGAGGCCAAGAAAACTCCTCACTTGTGTGACCGTTTTGGGCTGCGGCCAACTCTCAATAGCTTCAATCTTGGCTTTGTCAACTTCAATTCCCTGTGGAGTAACAACATAGCCAAGAAAAGATACTTGGTCGGTGCAAAAGGTGCACTTCCCAAGGTTACCAAACAAACGTGCATCACGTAGAGCAATAAAAACAGCACGTAAATGTTCCAAATGTTCTTCCAAAGATCTGCTATAAATCAATATGTCATCAAAGTAAACTACCACAAATCGTCCAATGAAAGCACGTAAAACTTCGTTCATTAATCTCATGAAAGTACTAGGTGCATTAGTTAACCCAAAAGGCATGACTAACCACTCATATAATCCAAACTTAGTTTTGAATGTTGTTTTCCATTCATCTCCCAATTTCATACGAATTTGATGGTATCCACTACGTAAATCAACTTTGGAGAATATTGTAGAGCCACTCAATTTATCAAGCATATCATCTAGCCTAGGAATAGGATGACGATAACGAATAGTAATATTATTAATGCCTCTACAATCAACACACATACGTGATGTACCATCCTTCTTCGGCACTAGAATAATAGGAACAACACAAGGACTAAGGGATTCGCGTATATAACCTTTGTCGAGAAGCTCTTGTACTTGACGCATAATCTCCTTCGTCTCCTCTGGATTGGTACGGTATGGTGCACGGTTTGGCAGTGAAGCACCGGGAATTAAGTCAATCTGATGCTCAATCCCTCGAATAGGCGGTAATCCCGGTGGCACGTCTTGTGGAAAAACGTCGGCGAACTCCTGCAAAATGTTAGTGACAGCAGGAGGCAAAGAGGAAGGCACGTCCTCGAATGAAAATAATGCCTCTTTGCACACAAAAGCATAGCAAACAGAGTTGCTGAAATCTAGCTCATCAATATCAGATTTGGTGGCAAATAAACATGAACTTTTCAATTTAATTTCAGAAGCAACACTAGATGGTTTATTATTAGGCTTTATTTGTTGCTCAAATTCTTTTGCCACAATCTGATTTTCACTCTTATTCTTCTCCTGTTGTGCTTTATTAGCTCTATTAATATCATCTTTCAAAATGGAATCAGGAGTCATAGGAAGCAAAGTAATATTTTTATCCTTATGAACAAGAGTATAGTGATTGTTTCTACCATGGTGTACAGAATTTTTATCAAATTGCCATGGTCTACCAAGTAATAAGGAACATGCTTGCATAGGTACCACATCACAATCAACATAATCAGCATATGTAGAGATACTAAAATGCACACGAACAGTACGTGTTACCTTAACCTTGCCGCTGTTGTTGAACCATTGGATGTAGTAAGGATGTGGATGTGGTCTTGTGGTGAGAGAAAGCTTCTCCACCATCTCCATGCTAGCCAAGTTGTTGCAGCTCCCTCCGTCTATTATGACGCGCACAGAACGTTCCTTCACAACTCCCTTGGTATGGAACAAATTGTGCCTCTGATTTTGCTCAGCTTGTGTGACCTGCACACTCAAAACACGTTGAGCAACTAAACATTCATACCTGTCAGCGTCTTCAGGAGCCATGTATTGCGTCGCATGATCAGAATCATCTCCACCATGTTTTTCACGTGTAATAAGAGCCAATGTCTCCTCATCATAGTCACTAGCGGACTCATATCCACCATCCGCAGTAGCAATCATCACATGCGGAGATTTGCATTCCCTCGCATAATGACCTCCTCCCTTACAACGACGACAAATAATATCACTTGTGTGCCCTGTTGATGCCATGGAAGAAGAAGAACGCTGTGCAGGCCCCGCAGGTGCGCTCTTGGCAGATAATGGTGGTTGTGCCTGTTTTCTTGTATCACGGCTGGAGGTGGCACCGGATGGAGGTGCTGGTGCAGTTGAAGTAGAAGATGCACGTGGTGTCCATGATGAAGATCGGCCTGCAGAAAAGTTAGTTCGCCCCAATGCTTGTCGATCCTACACTTCACGTTCAGCTTTACAAGCAAGATGGAATAAACGAGTGATATTAGTATACTCCTTATAGTCTAGAATTGTCTGAATCTCTCTATTTAATCCACCCAGAAAACGTGCAAGCATAGCTTCATTCTCCTCAACAATACCACATCTAATCATGCCAGTTTGTAATTCCTGATAATATTCTTCTACAGAATTTTTTCCTTGTCTTAAACGCTGCAATTTTTGAAGCAATTCACGTTGATAATATGGTGGAACCCAACGCGTACGCATAGCAGTTTTCAAAGCAGCCCAAGTAGTTGGAATAGGATATAATCTACAATGTTCAGACCACCATACACATGCAAAACTAGTGAAAGCACAAACAGCAGCAGCAACTCGTCTCTCCTCAGGATATTGTAAACATGTAAATCGTTGTTCAGTTTCGAACTCCCAAGTAAGATATATATCAGGAACATATCTACCCTCAAATGGTGGAATATTCAATTTCAGTTTAGGAATATGGACATCATCTCGTACCTGAGGTGGTGGTGCAGGCCTACCATTACGAATATATACCTGAGGTCGACCTGCTGGTGGTGGTGCTGGTGGCTGCTCGTAGATCTGATTTTGATCAACCTCATCCTCATAATCGCCCGCATACTCATCATCCTCCTGGGTACCAGCAGGAGCAGTAGCAGGAGCCAAAGAAGCACCAACAGTAGTAACAGCGGCACCAGAATTTTGTCCTGGCACAATAGGAACACGCTGTGCTCGTCCATACTGATTCGGAAGGGGGCGTAGTTGTTGTTGTTGCAGAGGTGCGACAGGTGCAGCCGGTGGTGGAAGACGCGCAAGCAGTTCATTAAATCTGTTATCGAGCTTTGTTTCGAACGTCTTCTCAAGGCCAGTGATCTTCTCCATGGCCTCTTCAAAATTGTTCAGCACATCTTGTACCTGTTCAGTCATCATTTGCTGAAACTTATCATGAAGCTTCTTGTTCGATAAGTTCTCCCAGTCAATCTCGTCGGCTTGTGATCCTGGCATGGTTAGCAGCAATAGAAACACACAAGAATATGATCCTACAGACTACTAAGAAGTGGTGGTGGTGTATCACAAATCCGTCAAGCAAATCTCAAATTCTTACCAGTTCTTACCCAGCAGCAGGCGGTGATCGGCAACCGTTGTAGTCAAAAACTCTCAAAGCTTGGATAGAGCGATTACCAGGGAGAGTCAAACACACGACGTAGATGTATGTGGAGCTGGGAAGGCTTATAGTATGGTAGCAAAAAGGGTCTGCAATAATCAATTCAGAGATGCAAAGTTGAATAAACGCTCAACGACGTACTGTGCTGGTCCTAGGCTAGACTGTGCTAGAGACGCGAGCCTAGAACACCAACAAAATCACGGCGCGACACGTAAACAAGGGAAAAGCACACTCTGAATTTTTTTTGCGCTCTTTTTTTTTGCGCTGCTTTTTTTTTTGCGAAAAATCACTATAATGGCGAGTGTCTCAAAACTCTTCCTAGGTCAAACTGACAGGATGGGCACGAAATTTTTTTTTTCGACCAAATTTTTTTTTTTTACTGCCCGGACACAAAAACTGGAAACAGGTCAAAAAAAACTTCCTATAATGGCACCTGTCTCAAAACACTCAGAAACACCTAAAAATAGGATAGCCAGAATTTTTTTCGAAAAATGCGTTTTCGAAAAATTTTGGGCCTAAACGGAGCGTGGCTACCCGACTCTTTTTTTTTCCGAAACCTACTCCGGCAAGGAAACACGAATCGGAATCTAGATGGATCTCGAAAACAAACCTAATATGCAAGGAACTCGGATTGGTGGTGGATATATGGTGGTGGTATATGGCAGCGGTGGTGGTAGCGGTGGTAGTATATGGATATGGATCGGTGGTGGTATATGATGAGGACATGACTATCTTGGATATGACCAAAAATATTGCATATATGCATATTTGTCAGGTGATTTCTAGTGCAAACTATTCAATAATCTATTTATGTTATCCAGAACAAAAATACTTCACACACTTTTGTGTTTTGTCTAATTGCAGGTGTATGGGACATTTGTACAATCCACATATGAAGATAAGGAAGAAAGAGATGTTTATTTTCTGTCCAAAAAGTTCTCTCACGTCACTTTTGGCCCAAGAGAAGATAGAGTCCAAGTCTCTCACGTTCTGGATTCAGATTCGGACTGCACAGACATACCTGACTCAAAACGCACACAAGTTTTTCATACGGACTCCGAATTGGGTGATTCTTTTTTTGTTGGAAACTAGATTTCGTGCACTTTCCAACCCAATTGGAATCACCTTCAAATTCGTC
>NW_025228130.1:0-15666 GCF_018294505.1 Triticum aestivum
AGGTGCGTTAGGTGCAGCGGGTGGTGGTGGTGGAAGACGCGCGAGCAATTCATTAAACTTGTTATCGAGCTTTGTTTCGAACGTCTTCTCAAGGCCAGTGATCTTCTCCATGGCCTCTTCAAAATTGTTCAGCACATCTTGCACCTGTTCAGTCATCATTTGCTGAAACTTATCATGAAGCTCCTTGTTCGATAAATTCTCCCAGTCAATCTCGTCGGCTTGTGATCCTGGCATGGTTAGCAGCAATAGAAACACACAAGAATATGATCCTACAGACTACTAAGAAGTGGTGGTGGTGTATCACAAATCCGTCAAGCAAATCTCAAATTCTTACCAGTTCTTACCCAGCAGCAGGCGGTGATCGGCAACCGTTGTAGTCAAAAACTCTCAAAGCTTGGATAGAGCGATTACCAGGGAGAGTCAAACACACGATGTAGATGTATGTGGAGCTGGGAAGGCTTATAGTATGGTAGCAAAAAGGGTCAACAATAATCAATTCAGAGATGCAAAGTTGAATAAACGCTCAACGACGGTACTGTGCTGGTCCTAGGCTAGACTGTGCTAGAAACGCGAGCCTAGAACACCAACAAAATCACGGCGCGGCACGTAAACAAGGGAAAAGCACACTCTGAATTTTTTTTTCGCTCTTTTTTTTTGCGCTGCTTTTTTTTTGCGAAAAATCACTATAATGGCGAGTGTCTCAAAACTCTTCTTAGCTCAAACTGACAGGATGGGCACGAAATTTTTTCGACCAATTTTTTTTTTGACTGCCCGGACCCAAAAACTGGAAACGGGTCAAAAAAAACTTCCTATAATGGCACCTGTCTCAAAACACTCAGAAACACCTAAAAATAGGATAGCCAGAAATTTTTTCGAAAAATGCGTTTTCGAAAAATTTTGGGCCTAAACGGAGCGTGGCTACCCGACTCTTTTTTTTTCCGAAACCTACTCCGGCAAGGAAACACGAATCGGAATCTAGATGGATCCCGAAAACAAACCTAATAAGCAAGGAACTCGGATTGGTGGTGGATATATGGTGGTGGTATATGGCAGCGGTGGTGGTAGTATATGGATATGGATCGGTGGTGGTATATGGACACGGATTGGTGGTGGTATATGGATACGGATTCGAAGCGGTTGTGGTAGATGGCAGGGGCGATGATGATGGTGCGGCGGCGGCGTGACAACTTATGACCAGAACTCGAAACTCTAAAAGACTAGACTCTAAGACCAGCAACTAGACACGACGATGCAACCGCAAATTCAACAAAGCGAAACCCTAAAAAGATTATGCAAAGGCTCAGATTGGTTCGGATATGATGAACTAACCCTAAATTTTTTTTTGTGGCTTTTTCGTGGACTGTAGGTATGAAGAACAGACTCGATCTAAACTACGAAATACTGTAAAATCTCACCGAGCAACCTGGAAATCTGATACCACTTGATAGAGGCAAAGGTGTCCCGTCTTTCGATGAGATGGTGGATTTCGCTTTGGTGGAAGTCGACTTTGACGATCCGACTACGAACGTGCGAGGACGTCGCGCCTTAGCAATCGCTAAACCAACTCCGAGAGGTTATTGACCACGCCGGAGCACGATCAACCTGACCACGAGGGTCTGTTTCCTGCGAGCAAACGAAGAACAAGCAAGAAACTAAGATTGCAATCTGGATATTGCGAATATAAGATGAAAGCTTTATTGATCAAGGTGGGGTTCTGTGACGCCTTTGTCTGGTCGTTGAACACAAACGAAGTACGCGAAGTTGCAGCTATGGCGAACTTTTAATCTAAACAAAACCCGAAGTCTAAACGATGCCCTAAGGGCTGTATATATGGAGGAAGAGGGGGGAATTTCGTGGCCCTTGGTGGAGGGGTCCGAAATCAACCCTATCTCTTGTTTCCCCACACATACGGACTCTAAAAATAGCCTATACTTATGTATTTCGAAATTACATGGGCCTGACCCAATAATAAGGTGACGCAGCACCTAAAATAGCCTCGGGACGAAATTTATGAAGTGGCATCTTGTATATTTCGTCCAAGGCTTCATGCACCCATTATGGTGGCTTCAAAGTCCTGAAATCATCACTTGTAACTCCGTTCTTGTTCCCCTTGCGCATGCCATCATCTCCATGCTTGTTCTTGCTCCAATGTTCATCCTTCTCCAAGCTAGACCCTTCATTTGTAAGCAAAACAAATGTATCCAATTTAGGCAGCATCATATTCTCATGAACATTAGAATCATTACCAAGAAACGAAAGTACCTGGTAATTTAGTTGGCGTGCACGAGCTCTAGTAATTGGTCCAGTATGTATAGCAGCAGGGGCTGTGGGTGTAACAATTGTATTGATGTCCTCATCAACTGTGCTGGTCCTAGGCTAGACCGGACTAGAGACGCGAGCCTAGAACACTAATGAGGTCACGGCGTAGCACAACTAGCATCAATGAAGGATACTAAGTAGCTCTTGACAGCAAGATATAAGTGAAGATCACAACAGCAGTGAAGATAATGAGGTGAAACAACAGCCAAGCAGGATATATCAACAACTTTGTCTCCAACTTTCCCCTGAAAAAGTTTGTGCCGATTTTTTTGTTTTTTTTTCTTCTCTCTTTTTTCTCCTCACACTTTTTTTTTCTTTCTCTCCTTTTTTTTCTCTGACTTTTTTTTCCTTTTTTTTCTCTCTTTTTTTTCTCTCTTTTTTTCTCCCTCTTTCCAAAACAAACTAGATAAGATGCAGATTGGATCAAGTGAAGATGTGAACGATCTCAACTATTATTATGACAATGAATGGTGGGTAGCACGTGGTGGAAATTGATGGATGGGTGGTGGACAGCGGAAGAGATAATGATGCAGCGGTGGCGTGACTAATGTGAACAGAACTCGAAACTCTAAACGAACTAGACACTAAGACCAGCAACTCGACACGACAATGCAATCGATAATTCAACTATGCAATCAATGAAAAGAAAATTGCAAAGGCTCAGACTGGCTTGGACCAAGGATGAATAGATCTAACTCTTTTTTGTGGCTTTTTCTTGGACAATAGGTAAGAAAGTAAATCTAATCTAGGAAAACTGGAAAATTCTCACCGAGCAACCTGAAAACTAATACCACTTGATAGAGGCGAGGGTGTCCCGATCTTTCGATGAGATGATAACTATCGATTTGGTGGAGACGACTTTGACGATCCGACTACAAACGTGCACGACGTTGCGCCTTAGCAATTGCTAAACCAATCTCGTGAGGTTACTGACGATGCCGGAAGCACGGTCAGCCTGACCACGAAGGTCTATTCCTGCAAGCAATCGAAGAACGAGCAAGAATATGATAAAGCAATCTGAATATTGCAAATATATATGAGGTATTGATAATGGTGGGGATCCGTAAGCGGTCTTGGTCTGGTCGTTGGACACAAACGAAGTACACGAAGTTGCAATGGCTAACTTTTAACTAAACAAATCCCAAGGAAAAGCTACTAGATGGATCTACTTATATAGGTGATGAGGACATGACTACCTTGGATATGACCAAAAATATTGCATATATGCATATTTGTCAGGTGATTTCTAGTGCAAACTATTCAATAATCTATTTATGTTATTCAGAACAAAAATACTTCACACACTTTTGTGTTTTGTCTAATTGCAGGTGTATGGGACATTTGTACAATCCACATATGAAGATAAGGAAGAAAGAGATGTTTATTTGCTGTCCAAAAAGTTCTCTCACGTCACTTTTGGCCCAAGAGAAGATAGAGTCCAAGTCTCTCACGTCCTGGATTCAGATTCGGACTGCACAGACACACCTGACTCAAAACGCACACAAGTTTTTCATACGGACTCCGAATTGGGTGATTCTTTTTTTGTTGGAAACTAGATTTCGTGCACTTTCCAACCCAATTGGAATCACCTTCAAATTCGTCCGGAGCGTTGAGTTGTGGACGAAACAATCTGATGCTGCAGCAGAATCCGAGTCAAACTACAGGTCCAAAGGTGTTACATCACCTCCACTTGGGCCCATTGGCCTTGTACGACCTAGATTTACTTTTAGGCTGCCTTGGGACGTCCTCCCACCTCCTTGGCCGCCACCCCTTGCTCCTATATAAGTAGATCCATGTAGTAGCTTTTCCTTGGGATTTGTTTAGTTAAAAGTTAGCCATTGCAACTTCGTGTACTTCGTTTGTGTCCAACAACCAGACCAAGACCGCTTACGGATCCCCACCTTTATCAATACTTCATATATACTCGCAATATTCAGATTGCTTTTATCATATTCTTGCTTGTTCTTCGATTGCTTGCAGGAATAGACCTTCGTGGTCAGGTTGATTGTGCTCCAGCGTGGTCAATAACCTTTCGGAGTTGGTTTAGCGATTGCTAAGGCGCAACGTCGTGCACGTTTGTAGTCGGATCGTCAAAGTCATCTTCACCAAATAGATAGTTATCATCTCATCGAAAGATCGGGACACCCTCGCCTCTATCAAGTGGTATCAGTTTTCAGGTTGCTCGGTGAGAATTTCCAGTTTTCCTAGATTAGATTTACTTTCTTACCTATTGTCCAAGAAAAAGCCACAAAAAAGAGTTAGATCTATTCATCCTTGGTCCAAGCCAGTCTGAGCCTTTGCAATTTTCTTTTCATTGCTTGCATAGTTGAATTATCGGTTGCATCGTCGTGTCGAGTTGCTGGTCTTAGTGTCTAGTTCGTTTAGAGTTTCGAGTTCTGTTCACATTAGTCACGCCACCACTGCATCATTATCTCTTCCGCTGTCCACCACCCATCCATCAATTTCCACCACGTGCTACCCACCATTCATTGTCATAATAATAGTTGAGAACATTCACATCTTCACTTGATCCAATCTGCATCTTATCTAGTTTGTTTTGGAAAGAGGGAGAAAAAAAGAGAGAAAAAAAAGGAGAGAAAAAAAGGAGAAAAAAAAGTCAGAGAAAAAAAAAGGAGAGAAAGAAAAAAAAAGTGTGAGAAAAAAAAAGAGAGAAAAAAAAACAAAAAAATCGGCACAAACTTTTTCAGAGGAAAGTTGGAGACAAAGTTGTTGATATATCCTGCTTGGCTGTTGTTTCACCTCATTATCTTTACGGCCGTTGTGATCTTCACTTATATCTTGCTATCCAGAGCTACTTAGTATCCTTCATTGATGCTAGTTGTGCTACGACGTGACCTCATTAGTGTTCTAGGCTCGCGTCTCTAGTTCGGTCTAGCCTAGGACCAGCACAGTACCGTCGTTGAGCGTTTATTCAACATTGCATCTCTGAATTGATTATTGCTAATCTTTTGCTACCATATATAGCCAACCCAGCTCCACATATTTCTACATCGTGTATATGTACATTCCCCTGGCAATCGTTTTACACAATCTTCGGAGTTATTTGACACCGCTGGTTGCCTGTCACCACCTGCCGCATGGTAAGAACTTGTAAGATATTGATATTTGCTTTACTCTAAGCGTTTTACCACCACATCCTAGTAGTTATAGGAACATTATTTTTGGGTTTTGTTTCTTGTTCTACTAATCATGACAGGATCCAGAGTCAATTCATGGGCTTTGTCGATCGCGGGAGACGTGCCACCACCTTTGCAAATACCACAACCGTCACGAGAGGTGCACAAACATCCAAATGCACATGATCAGGTTAATGTATCTATACCAGCATTTAATGGCCGTTTTAAACCTGCTTTATATATTGAATGGGAGTTCGACATAAAAAATATATTTGCTTCCCATAATTTCAATGAACATAAAAAGGTTAAGGTTGCGGTTGGTTCTTTCACTGGTTATGCTTTGGTTTGGTGGAGTGAATATTGTCGGTTACACCCTGATTATATACCTACTACTTGGGATGATTTGAAACTTGCCATGCGACATACTTTCGTCCCTGCTTATTATACTCGTGACATGATTAAGAAGTTGCAACACTTAAAACAAGGTAGTGAAACTGTAACAAAATATTATGATGATTTACAAACTACCTTATTGCATTCCTCTTTAGAAGAAAGTGAAGATGATTTTATGGATAGATTTTGGGGAGGATTAAACCGTGATATTCAAGAGATACTAATTCATGAAGAGTGTTATCCTATGGACCATTTGTTTCATCTTGCTTGCAAAGCTGAACAGGAAATAAAACGACGTGTTGACCACGAGGAGAATAAGCGCACGGTGCACATTCCAAGAGTTGATATGATTGTTCCTTCAACTACTAAGCATACTATGACAACCACATCCGCTGTTGTCAGGACTACATCACCTCCACCATGTGACACATCGCCCCCGAGAGTGGCTACATCATCTGAGTTGATCATAAGAGGTAATGACAAAGGTACTGATCTTCCATCTCTACATGAGAATGATGAATGCCTTGTCAATTTGAATGCACCATCTGATGAGCTACCCACTACTTTGATCACACCACCTATTTTAGAGGACTACGTTGATAATTTGACTTTGCCATGTGATCAAACAACTGAAATACCAACAATTTTGAGTGCACCCATTGAATTAACTATTGATGCAAAAGAACCAATGTTTAATCATTTTGATATGACCTCTAATCTTGGTGATGATTCTGTGTTGAATGACTTATTGCATGTTTGCGTATTTAAGCATGTTGTAGCATGTAAATTTGATGCAAGTAAGGTTTATTCACCAATGTTGGGATGGTTTAATGATGAACATTGTCAATCTTTTGAAATGAATAAGAGTTTCACTTATATGTGCAAACTGAGTTGCAATATTTTCATGCCTTCTACTTCTTGTGCTAATTTTTTGGCTTTAGATTTTATGAACTATGCAAGTTACTCATCTATTCATGTGTCATATATGCAAAAATCAAGGGAAGTAAAAATGGATGACATATACATATACAACATGTACACCTTGTCTCTTTTGTTAGCCACATTTCAGATTAAGCAACGCCGAGGACGGCTTTATTTTCAAGAAGGGGAGGATGATGAGGACATGACTACCTTGGATATGACCAAAAATATTGCATATATGCATATTTGTCAGGTGATTTCTAGTGCAAACTATTCAATAATCTATTTATGTTATCCAGAACAAAAATACTTCACACACTTTTGTGTTTTGTCTAATTGCAGGTGTATGGGACATTTGTACAATCCACATATGAAGATAAGGAAGAAAGAGATGTTTATTTGCTGTCCAAAAAGTTCTCTCACGTCACTTTTGGACCAAGAGAAGATAGAGTCCAAGTCTCTCACATTCTGGATTCAGATTCGGACTGCACAGACATACCTGACTCAAAACGCACACAAGTTTTTCATACGGACTCCGAATTGGGTGATTCTTTTTTTGTTGGAAACTAGATTTCGTGCACTTTCCAACCCAATTGGAATCACCTTCAAATTCGTCCGGAGCGTTGAGTTGTGGACGAAACAATCTGATGCTGCAGCAGAATCCGAGTCAAACTACAAGTCCAAAGGTGTTACATCACCTCCACTTGGGCCCATTGGCCTTGTACGACCTAGATTTAGTTTTAGGCTGCCTTGGGACGTCCTCCCACCTCCTTGGCCGCCACCCCTTGCTCCTATATAAGTAGATCCATCTAGTAGCTTTTCCTTGGGATTTGTTTAGTTAAAAGTTAGCCATTGCAACTTTGTGTACTTCGTTTGTGTCCAACGACCAGACCAAGACCGCTTACGGATCCCCACCATTATCAATACCTCATATATATTTGCAATATTCAGATTGCTTTATCATATTCTTGCTCGTTCTTCGATTGCTTGCAGGAATAGACCTTCGTGGTCAGGCTGACCGTGCTTCCGGCATCGTCAGTAACCTCAGGAGATTGGTTTAGCGATTGCTAAGGCGCAACGTCGTGCACGTTCGTAGTCGGATCGTCAAAGTCGTCTCCACCAAATCGATACTTATCATCTCATCGAAAGATCGGGACACCCTCGCCTCTATCACTGCACCACCACCTCAGGTACGAGATGATGTCCATATTCCTAAACTGAAATTGAATATTCCACCATTTGAGGGTAGATATGTTCCTGATATATATCTTACTTGGGAGTTAGAAACTGAACAACGATTTACATGTTTACAATATCCTGAGGAGAGACGGGTTGCTGCTGCTGTTTGTGCTTTCACTAGTTTTGCATGTGTATGGTGGTCTGAACATTGTAGATTATATCCTATTCCAACTACTTGGGCTGCTTTGAAAACTGCTATGCGTACGCGTTGGGTTCCACCATATTATCAACGTGAGTTGCTTCAAAAATTGCAGCGTTTAAGACAAGGGAAAAATTCTGTAGAAGAATATTATCAGGAATTACAAACTGGCATGATTAGATGTGGTATTGTTGAGGAGAATGAAGCTATGCTTGCACGTTTTCTGGGTGGATTAAATAGAGAGATTCAGACCATTCTAGACTATAAGGAGTATACTAATATCACTCGTTTATTCCATCTTGCTTGTAAAGCTGAACGTGAAGTGAAGGATCGACAAGCATTGGGGCGAACTAACTTTTCTGCAGGCCGACCTTCATCATGGACACCACGTGCATCTTCTACTTCAACTGCACCAGCACCTCCATCCGGTGCCACCTCCAGCCGTGATACAAGAAAACAGGCACAACCACCATTATCTGCCAAGAGCGCACCTGCGGGGCCTGCACAGCGTTCTTCTTCTTCCATGGCATCAACAGGGCACACAAGTGATATTATTTGTCGTCATTGTAAGGGAGGAGGTCATTATGCGAGGGAATGCAAATCTCCGCGTGTGATGATTGCTACCGCGGATGGTGGATATGAGTCCGCTAGTGACTATGATGAGGAGACATTGGCTCTTATTACACGTGAAGAACATGGTGGAGATGATTCTGATCATGAGACGCAATACATGGCTCCTGAAGACGCTGACAGGTATGAATGTTTAGTTGCTCAACGTGTTTTGAGTGTGCAGGTCACACAAGCTGAGCAAAATCAGAGGCACAATTTGTTCCATACCAAGGGTGATGAGGACATGACTACCTTGGATATGACCAAAAATATTGCATATATGCATATTTGTCAGGTGATTTCTAGTGCAAACTATTCAATAATCTATTTATGTTATTCAGAACAAAAATACTTCACACACTTTTGTGTTTTGTCTAATTGCAGGTGTATGGGACATTTGTACAATCCACATATGAAGATAAGGAAGAAAGAGATGTTTATTTGCTGTCCAAAAAGTTCTCTCACGTCACTTTTGGCCCAAGAGAAGATAGAGTCCAAGTCTCTCACGTCCTGGATTCAGATTCGGACTGCACAGACACACCTGACTCAAAACGCACACAAGTTTTTCATACGGACTCCGAATTGGGTGATTCTTTTTTTGTTGGAAACTAGATTTCGTGCACTTTCCAACCCAATTGGAATCACCTTCACATTCGTCCGGAGCGTTGAGTTGTGGACGAAACAATCTGATGCTGCAGCAGAATCCGAGTCAAACTACAGGTCCAAAGGTGTTACATCACCTCCACTTGGGCCCATTGGCCTTGTACGACCTAGATTTAGTTTTAGGCTGCCTTGGAACGTCCTCCCACCTCCTTGGCCGCCACCCCTTGCTCCTATATAAGTAGATCCATCTAGTAGCTTTTCCTTGGGATTTGTTTAGTTAAAAGTTAGCCATTGCAACTTCGTGTACTTCGTTTGTGTCCAACGACCAGACCAAGACCGCTTACGGATCCCCACCTTTATCAATACTTCATATATACTCGCAATATTCAGATTGCTTTTATCATATTCTTGCTTGTTCTTCGATTGCTTGCAGGATTAGACCTTCGTGGTCAGGTTGATTGTGCTCCAGCATGGTCAATAACCTTTCGGAGTTGGTTTAGCGATTGCTAAAGCGCAACGTCGTGCACGTTTGTAGTCGGATCGTCAAAGTCATCTTCACCAAATCGATAGTTATCATCTCATCGAAAGATCGGGACACCCCCGCCTTTATCAATAGGAGCAAGGGGTGGCGGCCAAGGAGGTGGGAGGACGTCCCAAGGCAGCCTAAAACTAAATCTAGGTCGTACAAGGCCAATGGGCCCAAGTGGAGGTGGTGTAACACCTTTGGACTTGTAGTTTGACTCGGATTCTGCTGCAGCATCAGATTGTTTCGTCCACAACTCAGCGCTCCGAACGAATTTGAAGGTGATTCTAATTGGGTTGGAAAGTGCACGAAATCTAGTTTCCAACAAAAAAAGAATCACCCAATTCGGAGTCCGTATGAAAAACTTGTGTCCGTTTTGAGTCAGGTGTGTCTGTGCAGTCCGAATCTGAATCCAGAACGTGAGAGACTTGGACTCTATCTTCTCTTGGGCCAAAAGTGACGTGAGAGAACTTTTTGGACAGCAAATAAACATCTCTTTCTTCCTTATCTTCATATGTGGATTGTACAAATGTCCCATACACCTGCAATTAGACAAAACACAAAAGTGTGTGAAGTATTTTTGTTCTGGATAACATAAATAGATTATTGAATAGTTTGCACTAGAAATCACCTGACAAATATGCATATATGCAATATTTTTGGTCATATCCAAGGTAGTCATGTCCTCATCACCCTTCTCGGAGGAAGTAACAGCCCTACGTCTCGGAGCCCGGAGGCGGTCGAGTGGATTATGAGTATATGAATTACAAGGTGCCGAACCCCTCTGCCTGTGGAGGGGGGTGGCTTATATAGAGTGCGCCAGGACCCCAGCCAGCCCACGTAGGAGAGGGTTTAAGGTGAGTTAAGTCTGGGGCGTTACTGGTAACGCCCCACATAAAGTGCCTTTACTATCATAAAGTCTACTTGATTACAGGCCGTTGCAGTGCAGAGTGCCTTTTGACTTTCCGGTGGTCGAGTGAGTCTTCGTGGTCGAGTCCTTCAAGTCAGTCGAGTGTGTCCCTCGTTGGTCGACTGGAAGGTGACTTCTTCTAATGGTGTCCTTGGGTAAGGTACTTGGATCAGGTCCATGACCCTACCCTAGGTACATAACCCCATCATTAGCCCCCGAATGGATTGAGGCTTCGAGTGAGGAAGGAGTTGATGTTGTTTCCGATTAACCTTTGCGCTCTGGTCGTGCGTTGTCCTGGACCAAAGAATCTCTTCGCCGACAGGGAGCAACTTGCCTTCAGTCGACTCGATCCATTCTATTTTTGCTTCGAGTGATCTTTCGGACTTCGACGATCTCCGAGCGACGGATCGCTGGAAACACCGCGTCTGATAGACTGTTTTGCTGTTCGCGGATTCCGCGGGATGCGAAATTTGGGGACGCGCGCGAAGCGGGGCGGACCGCGGCGTTCGGATGGGACGGGGCATAGACGCCTCGATCTCCGCGCCGCCTTTTTCGCCACGTATCCCGTCTGCATAACTGCTCCCAGATATGATTAGATCGACGGGCCCACCTGTCATCCACTCGGAAGGGACCTTATAAATGTGCCCGGCGAGGATTTCTGTGCTGCGCCTCAGCATTCTCTCCCTCTCTCTGCTTCCTTCTTCCCCGCCCAGCGTGCTCGCTCTCGCCCCCGCACCACTTTCCTTCGCGCATCTCGCCGGCGACCATGGCCAAGGAGAAGACGGCGGCGATGGAGCGTGCAAAGAAGGCGTCAGCGTCGGAGAAGGCGAAGGGGAGATCCACCAGCCGTGGAGGGTCCTCGTCCAGATCCCGCCTGCCGAAAGGCTGGGTCCAAGGAGACTGGATCCAGTCGACCATCACAGAGAATGACCTCCTCGACATGGCCAACGAGGGCTTGATCCCTCACGGAGCTGCGAGGCTTCCGGGGAAGGAGTGGCAGCCTCAGCCAGAAGAGGGTGAGTGTGTGCTTTTGGCCACCCATGTTGATCGTGGGTTTTCCTTGCCGCCGAGTGTTTTCTTTCGTGGCTTCTTGAATTTCTTCGGAGCGCAGCTCCACCACTTTACCCCAAACTCCATTGCCTATCTTGCTGCGTTTGTGTCCATGTGTGAGGGTTTCTTGGGCTGTCGACCGCACTGGGGTTTGTTCAAACATATATTCACGTGTCGCTCTCAGACCGTGAAGAAGGCGAGCCCAGGTGATGAGAGAACCCGAGTCGTCCAAATGTGTGGGGGTCTGGGGATCCAGGTGAGGAATAAGAGCACCTTCCCGCCCATGACCTTTCCCGAGTCGGTCAGAGGCTGGCAGTCGGCCTGGTTCTACTGCCGGGACCAGTCGACGCCGGGGCAGTCGAGTGGACTCCCACAGTTTACCATGGACCGAGTGAACAAGCCCTCCTCTCTGAAGTTGATTCCGGAGGAGAAAGCTGATGTGAAGATGTTGATGGAGCGCGTGGTGCAGTTGGTTCGGGAGGGAGTGACGGGCATGGACCTCTTGGAGGTCTTCCTCAGGCGTCGCATCCAGCCTCTTCAGTTCCGGAGCCACTGCATGTGGTTGTACTGTGGGACCGAAGACGAGACTCGAGTCCATCCAGAAGCAGTCGACGATGTCACTCTGGAAAGATGGATGGTAGCCGTTACCGGAAACAAGGACAACCCACGCAGAGCCAGAAGGATTCCTCCACTCGACCACAACAGCGATCCAAACAAGGTACATTTGCTCTGCCCTCCACTGCATTCTTGTCGCATTCATTTCTGTTTATCTTGCCGACTGGTCGACTGATCCTTGTCTTGATATCTGCTAGGCTCTCACCGAGCTGTACTCGATGCCCAATGGGGCACAAACTCCGACTGAGGAGGGTGAGGCGAGCGGGGGTGAGAGCCAGGAAGAGGAGGAGTGGGACTTGGACGTTGCAGGGGATGACGACGACGATGATGATGACGACGGTGATGACGATGACGTTGAAGACGAGGAGGAAGAGGAGGAGGAGGTCGTACCACCGCGCTCAAAAAGGCGGTCGAAGCTTGTCCACGACCCTTCAACCGAACGTGGTAAGGGGGTTGCGACCACCACTCAGTCGACCAAGCGCCCTCGGACCATCTCTCCGGTGCCGACTGAAAAGGCGCCGAAGCAGCCCAGGGCGGCCTCGTCGAAGCCGATCAAGCTCCTGCCGAAGATGAAGGTGTCCATCCCTACCATTTCAGGGTAACCGTGCTGCTTAAGTCTTCTTGTTTTGTGTGAACTTTGTCTTTGGCCGACGCTGAAGTTAGTCGACTGATCCTTTGGAGTTGCAGTGCTGCTACTTCTGAAACCTCGGCCCGGGCCGATGACCATGAGATGGAGGATGCAGCAACTTCGAACCCAGGTACTGTATTCTTAACGTCGTTCTTAGTCGACTGACACGCGATCTCTGACCCTGATTCTTCTCCGCAGCTCCACCCAATACCGTTATCAATCTTCCTGATGATGATGAGGACGAAGAGCCGCTGAAGCGCAGGAGGAGTCGGAAAGCGTCCGCCAGTAAGGTGCCTCAGGATGTGACGGCGCCTGAGATTCTGACTGTGGAGGAAGAGAACACCACTCGACACACGGTGTCCTTCGCAAATCCACTGACGAGTGCTCAGCAGCCCTCCCTCTTCACGACGCACCACGTCCCAGAGGACCAAGCTGGCGCAGCGAAGGAGGCGATACGCCAGGCGGGAATCATGATGGAGCAGCTGAAGACCATCCGGGACGCGAGCCAGGCAGCTTATGACGCCGGTTCTGCCCTCCAAAGCAATGTTCAGGTCAGTCGACTACCGCTTGTTCTGTTGGATATGCTGCCAAAAACTTTTCCTTTCCGGAATTTATAGTAGTCACCCACTGGGTGTTGTCGATTGAGCTCCGTATTAGCGGGGGCACGCTGAGTGCAGCCGCTGGGTGTAGTCCCCAAGGCTAAGGTCGACTGCTGGCAGTCGGCCTTAGGCTTTATGATGTCAATCTTTCTGTCAGTCGACTATGTCGACTGGATTTCACAAACCGGTGGGGGCACGCTGAGTGCACCCACTGGGTGTAGTCCCCGAGACTGTGGTCGACTGCTTGCAGTTGATCACAGTCTTAGAGAATGCATCTCGCACTTTTTTTTTGAGGTCGACTGGTCGACTTTGTCTTCAACAGGATTAGTGGGGGCACGCTGAGTGCACCCACTGGGTGTAGTCCCCGAGACTACGGTCGAATGCTTGTATTCGGCTATAGTCTTAGAAACGTGAGTTTTTCCCTTTTTCACTCGGAAGTGAATTATATTTGACATTTAGTCGATTGGTTCTTCGCAGAACTCTTGTGATCTTGTGGCTCGCTACTCAGAGCTGGAATACAAACATACTCAAGTCGAGCTGAGCTTGAAGCTGGTTCAGGAGAAGCTGACAAAGGCAAAGGAGGAGACCGAAGGTATGTTTGGTGAGACCCTGACGACTGCTTTTCCCCTTGCTTGTTTCAAAATCTGATCTTGCTGTAACTTGCAGGTAAGGTAAGGGAGGCCCAACAGAAGAAAGACCTTGAGCTAGCTGAGAAGATCAAGCTTGCTGACGAGAAGTTAGCTTCAGTCACCAAGCTCGAACAAGACAATACCAATCTGAAAGCTGCTCTTGGGATTGCCAACAAGGAGGTCAGTCGACTGAAAACTGATAAAGCTGCCCTGACCGACCAAGTCACCAAATTGACTGGGAAGAAAACTGATCTGGAGGCCTTCCTGAGTGGACTTGCCAAGAAGCTGTTTCTTATGCTTGAAGGTAAACCTCTATGCTTGGCAGACGTTTCCAATTGTGATTTTTCCATTCGACCATCCCCTTGACTTAGTGATCACCCTTGCAGAATTTTGTCAAAACTTTGAAGAAGAAACTAGCCGGCTGGAGCCAAACCTCGACCCCGTCAATTCTCCAGTGAACGATGAAGTTGCCATGGATGTTCTCCGACTGGAGTCCCGTGTTGCAGCTGTCGTGGACTATCTCGCAAGACTGAAGGCTGCCACATCTCGCATCGACTCGACGCTCTGGCCTGAAGAGACACTTCAGAATGATCTTGAGTCGCTGATGGCCCGGTTGAACACGATCCCTGGTCGAGTGCAGGAATGGAAGAAGTCCTCGGCTCGGTGTGGTGCAGATGTTGCTCTGTGTCTTGCCCGAGTCCACTGTAAGGATGCACGAGAAGAGAAGCTGGCGGCTCTTCGGGTGGCCAACACCAAGAAACACGACTTCAGGTCCTTTATGGAAACTTTCCTTGCAGCTGCCACTCGGATCGCCGACGGGATCGACCTTGATGAATTCGTTGCACCTTCCAGCCCTCCACAGGAGGGGTAAAAAACTTCTTCTGGCTCGACGCTTTAAATTTGCCTCGGTATGCCGAGTGGAATTGTAACCGATAAACCTTAACAGGCTTAACGCATGAGCACTCTCGGTTCCTTTAGATATCGATTCAAACTTGAATTTGGTGCTTGAATACGATTGCTTTTGGCTCGAAATGTCTTTTGCAGGTTCAAAGCAAGGCGTCTTTATTGCAATCGACTTATTCTTCAGTCCTACTTAGGCGAGCACTGGGCTGCAGCTAAGCCTCCGGGTGAAAGTCTGTTTACCACTCGGTAGGATTTTGATAACTTAGGCGAGCACAGGGCTGCAGCTAAGCCTCCGAGTGAGAGGGTCGCTCTCCACTCGGTAGGATTTTTATAACTTAGGCGAGTGCTTAGACTGCAGCTAAGCCCCCGAGTGAGAGGGTTGCTCTTCACTCGGTAGGATTTTTATAACTTAGGCGAGTGCTTGGACTGCAGCTAAGCCCCCGAGTGAG